>NC_059286.1:14724503-14737003 GCF_017591435.1 Portunus trituberculatus
GATTGTGAAGTGACAGATGTTTGAGAATCTTCCTATTCAGGATAGATTCAAAAACTTTAGACAAGCAAGAGATTAAAGCTATAGGACGGTAGTTTGAGGGGTTAGAACGGTCACCCTTTTTAGGAACAGGCTGAATGTAGGCGAACTTCCAGCAGGAAGGAAAGGTAGAAGTCGATAGACAAAGTTGGAAGAGTTTGGCCAGGCAAGGTGCAAGCACAGAAGCACAGTTTTTGAGAACAATAGGAGGGACCCCATCAGGTCCATAAGCCTTCCGAGGGTTTAGGCCAGCAAGGGCATGGAAATGTAAATTCATATCATATGTAATTTATTGACATAATTAATGATTCTTCTTGAAATAACAGTACAGAGAAATGAAAAAAAAAACCCATTAACAGTTCTCAGAAAAGAAATAACATGACTACTTTCTTTACTACACATCACTGTAGCTGTGACTGATTTGATTTGCTATAACCAATACTTTGTGAAGCAACGAAAAGTTGCTCGTGTGGCGCTCCCATTTGAAATAACGTTTTCTATCGCCTGCAACAGTTGCCGACAATAGTTGTGTTGTCGAAGAAATTGACCGCAAACACCTCACAATTTGTTGTCGCCTTAGGAAAAATTATCCATGTGCAGGCAGCCATATAGATGTGTGCGTTCTATTTTTGACAATTTTTTTGCTGTGACAACTAGCAATTAAAAGTTGCTCGGGGAGGGGGGGCTTATGTTATGTGACTCTTTTATTCACAACTAGATATGTTTTTTTTTTTTTTTTTTTACTATTTGGACTACTTTCATGCAGCGTGTTGTAATGGAATGTAATCTGTAGCTCTGTCGTATTGCGACATAATTTTGAAATCCGTTATATTTCGTAATTCTCTTTAGTTCACTGCTAGATATGTTTTTTTTCTAATATTCATGGTTATTTTGACTATTTTTAATGCAACGTGGTGTATGTAATTCAATATAATCTGTAGCTCTGTCGTAATGCGAGCTCAATTTGAAATCCCTGTTATAGTTTGTAATTTTCTTTAGTTCATTGCTAGATTTTTTTTCTAATATTCATAATTATTTTGACTATTTTTAATGCAACGTGGTGTAATTCAGTACAATCTCTGTCGTAATGTGAGGTCATTTTGAAATCCTTGTTTTGTTCTGTAATTCTCTTTAGTTCACTGCTACATGTTTGTTTGTTTTTTTCTAATATCTATAACTATTTTGGCTTTTCATGCAACGTGGTATAATTGAATGTAATCTTCAGTTGTGTTGTAATGCGAGATCCCTTGTTATATTTTGTAGTTCACCTTAATTCATGTTTTTTCTAATACCTACAACTTTTTTAGACATCATTTTATTCTAAGCTTTCGTAAATATTTGTAACACATAAGAAGAAAAAATAACCTTCTTTCCTTCTTTCCGTCTCCTTGCAAATAGTTTTCACAGCACTAGAAAGATCAAGGAAGGACAATCAAACCAGTAAAAAGGTTAATTCTTCGATAATTTGCATAAACTTCCGTAACAAATGTACTGTAATGCAATCAAAGGCTTGAAATCCTTATGAAATCTGTACTTGAATATTGCAATACTCTTTCTTCCAGTTTCCACAGCGGTAGGAAGAATAAAGAAGGTAATGGAAGGGTTAAGTCTTCGATCCTTTGCATAAATTTCCGTAATAAATGTACCGTAATGTAAAGCAATCAAATCCCAAGCCCTATTAATGTATGAAACCCCTAAAGTCCTAATGAAATCCCTTTTTGAATGTTATAATCCTCTTTCTCCCTCACCGATCCCTTGTAAAATACTTAATTCTGTAGATTGTGCTGCATAAATCAAAGCTGTGACTCAAATTCTGTTTAAAATCCTTTTCTTTTTATCTAAATCCCCTTTTCTCACACATCAATACCTTACAAAAATTTTCTTTTATATTTAGAACACCCCAATGTAATAATTTTAAAAACCCAGGCTCTGATCTTATTTAAAATCCCTTGAAATCCTTATATAATCCCTTTTTAAACAGGTTATAATCCTTTTAGATATTCTTCGGCCTTTGTTGATCATCTTTTCTTCCATAGTTTGTGAAGCGTAATATATTGTAGGCAATCTTTCAAGACCTGTTACTATTTGAAATGATTCTGAAACATCCTGTAATATACTCTATAATTTTCTTTAATCCTTCCTCGATCCCTTGTAAAATCCTTTCTTTTTTATCAAGTGAAATGTAGTGCAGCAAAAATTAATCGAAGAGTGTTCTGTTGTTTGAAATCCTTTGAAATGCTTACGAAATACTTTGTATTACTCTATGATCCTCTTTCTCCTTAGAAACACTGTGAAAACCCTTCTTCTGTAATCAGTGAAACGTAGAACGATAGAATCGAACTTGAGATTCCATAACAATTAGAAATCCCTTACGAATACCTTAAAGTGTTGTAATCCTCTTTGATTCTTTTTCATTAATTTACAAAAACTCTTCTATTCCAAGTGTAGTGAAGTGCAACATAACCAAACTTCAGGCTCTGTCCCAGTGTAAAACCCATTTGATGCACTCTTTAATACGTAGCAATTCTCTTTAATCCTCCTTCGCTCCCTTGTATTCACTTTAAAAGCTGGTGAAACGTAAACCAATGAAATCAAACTAGTCTATTACAACTTCAACTCATGAAATAGCTTTAAAAATACTACAAACCTCTTTCCTTCTGGTCTAACGTAAACCAAAAAAATAAAACCAAAGTGTCTATTACAACACCATCTTATGAAATCCCTTTTAAAATACTACAAACCTCTTTCCTTCATCACGGATCTCTTGTATAAACTCTTCTGGTGTAACGTAAACCAATGAAATAAAAACCAAAGTGTCTATTACAACACCATCTTATGAAATCCCTTTAAAAACACTACAATGCCCATTTCCTTCATCTCGGATCCCTTGTATAATACTCTTTTGATATAACGTAAGCATACGAAATCAAACCAGTTTCTATTGCAACTAAAACTTATGAAATCCCTTTTAAAAATAATACAACCCTCTTCCCTTCATCTTAGATCCCTTGGTAGTGTAACATAAGCCAATAAAACAAAAAGCAATCTCTATTACAACTCCGTCTTATAAAATCCCTTTTAAAAATACAACTCCTTTCCTTAACCTCAGATCCTACTGCTTACCTCCCTGATCTCCTTGGCGGCGCCCTTGTACTGCTGCAGTTCACTGATGACTGCATGTGAGCCCCGGAGCACCGTCGCCACATCCTCGTATAGATGGCGTTCCTGTTCACTCGGCTCGGCGTCTGCAGCGGGGGGTGAGACGGAGTGTTATAAATGTTTGGGCGAAAGAAAGCTGTATGCTGCAGGTGTTTGAGTGAAGGAAGGGGTAAAACGAAGGATGTTATAAGCGCTTGGGGTGAAAGAAAATTGTATACTAAAGGTGTTTGAATGAAGGAAAGGGTGAAATGAAGGGTGTTAAAAGCGCTTGGGTAAATGAAAACTGTATAATGAAGGTGTTTGAATGCAGGAAAGGGCGAAATGAAGGATGTTATAAGCGCTTGGGTGAAAGAAAACTGTATACTAAAGGTGTTTGAATGAAGGAAAGGGTGAAAGGCTGTTATAAGCGCTTGGGTACAAGAAAACTGTATATTGAAGGCGCTTGGGTGCACGATAGAAAACTGAATATTGAAGGTGTTTGAGTGTAGAAGGGTGAAAGAGTTATAACGGGTGAAAGAAAATGATGTATTGACTATTGGGGGTGTTTAGTAATGGGATGGATGGAAGGAAGGGTGTTTTGAGTGACTGGGTGAAAAAAACATGTATTCAGAGTATTTGGGTGAGAGAAAACTGTATATTAAAGTATTTGAGTGTAAAAGGATGACAGGAAGGATGTTATAAGCATTTGGATGAAGGAAAAGGATGTACTGAGGGTGTTTAGTGAAGGGATGGATGGAAGAAAGGGGGTTATAAGCACTTCGGTGAAAAAAAAGATGTATTCGAGGTGTTTGAGTGAGAGAAAGGGAGAGAGAAATGATGTTATTAATGTTTGGATGAAAGAAAAATTGTATACTGATGGAGTTTGGTTGAAAGAATGGATGTGGAGACACTGTATGGGTGAAGAGAGTATCATAAGTGTTTGGGTGAAAGAAAAGGATGTAGAGAGGTTATATGGGTGAAAAGAAGAGTATTACTAATGTTTGGGTGAAAGAATACTGTACATTGAAGGTGGTTGGATGAAAGAAAAGGATGAAAAGAAGGATGCTAGGGTGAGAATGGTGATAAGATGTGTGTGTGTGTGTGTGTGTGTGTGTGTGTGTGTGTGTGTGTGTGTGTGCAATAATGGTATACGCGCGTCACTATCAAGTTACACAAACGGACACAGTTGGAAGTTATAGAGGTAAACACACAAACAAACGCACGCACCATCTCTCTCTCTCTCTCTCTCTCTCTCTCTCTCTCTCTCTCTCTCTCTCTGATGTCTTTTGTATGCCGTAGTAGTAGTAGTAGTAGTAGTAGTAGTAGTAGTAGTAGTAGTAGAAGAAGAAGAAGAAGAAGAAGAAGAAGAAGAAGAAGAAGAAGAAGAAGAAGAAGAAGAAGAAGAAGAAGAAGAAGAAGAAGAAGAAGAAGAAGAAGAAGAAGAAGAAGAAGAAGAAGAAGAAGAAGAAGAAGAAGAGGAAGGAGGAGGAGGAGGAGGAGGAGGAGGAGGAGGAGGAGGAGGAGGAGGACAACGATGAGGAGGAAGTAAAGATGAAAAAATTAAAAGAAGAAAAAAGAAGAAAAAGACGAGGAAGAGAAGAAGAAAAGACACAATAACACCACTATCACAACCACCAACGAAAAAAAAAAAAAAACGAGTGAGAGAGAGAGAGAGAGAGAGAGGTGTGTGTGTGTGTGTGTGTGTGTGTGTGTGTGTGTGTGTGTGTGTGTGTGTGTGTGTGTGTGTGTGTGTGTGTGTGTGTGTGTGTGTGTGTGTGTGTGTCAGTCAGTCACAGCCACAGTTCAACATTTAGTACTTACTCTCAAAGTCAAGGAAGACATCGTACTTCTGGTGAGAGCAACAGCTGTTCCCCGCGTCGTCCCTTGCGAGCAGCCTCAGCAAGTTGCCCATTCTACATCACCTGCAACACAACACAACACAACGATGGTTATTCAAGGTTGCTGTTGTTACTTTTAACCTATTCAATACTGGGACACATTTTTACCTTGTGTACGATTAGACCATTTTATTGACATTAGGAAGGATCCATTGAGGTCAGAAGATTAATGGCCAGTCTTCAATATTCTAATCCCCTCATATGAGTTTCTGAAGGTGCATAAAATCATCAAATATTAAGCGAGACATTTTCATCTTGTGATTTGTGTACGATTAGACCATTTTATTGACATTAGGAAGGATCTATTGAGGTCAGAAGATTAATGGCCATAGTCTTCACAATCTTAATCGCCTACATGAGTCTCTGAAGGTATATAAATTCACCAGATAGTAAGCAGAATATGGTGGAAACGCGTCATGGTACTGAAGGGGTTAAATGATACACTTATACAGATTCTTTTTTGTATTGTGTATCTGTATTCGTTGAATTTTTTTCTTATTTTTTGTATTTATATAAACAGCAACACATAGCAATGGTTATTTACGATATCTTGATTGTTACTTTCAAACGACACATTGTTATACTCAAAGACCCTTTTTTTCTTTTTTCTCTCTCTTCTTTGCTTTATCCCCTTCAATACTGAGACGCATTTATACCTTGATTTTTGTGTATGATTAGACGATTTCATTTGCATTAGGAAGGGTCTATGGAGATCAGAGGATTAGCACCTTCAGTACCATGACGCGTTTTCACATTTATTCTAGTTAACTTATGTGAGGGTTAGAACAGTGAAGACTCAGGCCATTAATCTTTTGACCTCCATAGATCATTCCTAATACAAATAAAATCGCTTAATTATACCCAGAAATCATAGTAAAAAAAGTGTCTCAGTATTGAAGAGGTTAATGGTTAGAGTCTTCGCTATTCTAATCCCAACATATATTTCGGAACTTGTATAAAATCGCCAAAATAGTAACCAGAATGAATATGAAAACGCTTCCCGGTACTGAAGAGATTAACTCATTCATGACACATTATAACAGATTTCCTTTATATAAACAATACAACACACAACAATGGCTACTTAATGATGTGCGGGTTGATACTTTTGATACCACACATTGTTAGTTTACTCATTTATTTATTTTTGCACATCTACGACACATTATGATAGATTTGTTTTACCTTAACCCAACACAACAATTAGCAATGGTTACTTAACCCTTCAATACTGTAACACATTTTTTCCTTGAGATTTATGTACGATAAGACTATCTTATTGACATTAGGAAGGGCCTATGGAGGTCAGAAGATTAATTACCACAGTTTTCATTATTTCAATGCCCCAAATGAGTTTCTGGAGCTGCATAAAATCACCAAATAGTAACTAAAATGAATATGAAAATGCGTCATGGTACTGAAGGGGTTGAAGAAGTCTTGGTTGTTGTTCTTTAATGATACAATAGTTTTTTTTTTTTTTCCTTTTGCATTGTGTATTTGTACTTTTTATTTTTTATTTTGGATTTATCTAAACCCCTAGTTAGTCAGTTAGTTTATTTACAAAGGAGAACTACAGTGACATATCAACATACAAACAAACAAACACACACACACACACACACACACACACACACACACACACACACACAATGGCTACTCAAGGCTGTTACTTTTAAACTGTATACTGATAGTTATACTCATAGATTCCATTTTCTTTCTCTCTTTTCTTAATTTATAACACATTTTAATATATTTCCTTTATATAAACCTTACATCTGCAACACAACACACAACACAACAATCCTTATTTATGGAGCTACTTTCAAACGGCACATTAATACAGATTTCCTTTATTTTCTTTCTTTTTGTGAGTATTTACGTGTGTGTGTGTGTGTGTGTGTGTGTGTGTGTGTGTGTGTGTGTGTGTGTGTGTGTGTGTGTGTGTGTGTGTGTGTGTGTGTGTGTGTGTGTGTAATTCACCTCCTCGGTCGTCTGCTGGTCACCCAGCCAGTCTTCCCCATTACGGAGCGAGCTCAGAGCTCATAGACCGGTCTTCGGATAGGACTGAGACCACAACACACTCCACACACCGGGAAAGCAAGGCCACAACCCCTCGAGTTACATCCCGTACCTATTTACTGCTAGGTGAACAGGGGCTACACATTAAGAGGCTTGCCCATTTGCCTCGCCGCCTCCGGGATTCGAACCCGGACCCTCTCGAGTGTGAGTCGAGCGTGCTAACCACTACACTACGCGGTGTGTGTGTGTGTGTGTGTGTGTGTGTGTGTGTGTGTGTGTGTGTGTGTGTGTGTGTGTGTGTGGGCAGGGGAAGGCTGGGGATGACTTGCAGGTAGGGGAAAGAGAGAGAAACTTAAGGAATTTGTCGATGCAGTAAAAGAAGACATATGCTTGCAATGAGTGTGACTGAGGAAGGCACAGCGAGAAGAGCGTGTTGAAGACTTATTAATGTTGTGAAAGGAGAAGTCACTGTGGAAAAGTCTATGAGTCGCACAATCTTTTACCACTCATTTTTTACTTGTTTGTTTTCTTCAGTCAAAAGTTCTGTTTGGTAACTGACAAACCATAAGCATATCAAGAGACACAAATAGACTGGTGTATGAATAGAAAGACTCAGTAATCAAGCTGTGTGCCAAGTTATCAGAAAGCTTTTAAAAGACATGACAAAATTATGGTTTGGGAATGAGAGGTGGAAAGAGGAAGGTTTGTTCTATATTGGGACTGCTTCGTGTAGGTCTGGGTAACTTCTTGCAGCTTTCATTGTCGATTGATTTCTTATGGTAGGTGGATATAAGCGTTCTACAAAGAGATTAGCCACGTCTATGTCTGAAAACTTACTGCACCTTTCTTTCTTTATTGTCTTATGACTGAGAGAGAAACAAATTAATACATCAGCTTTCTTAATTAACTATATTCCTAAGACAGGTGTATATAAGTGTTTTATAAAGAGATTAGCCATGTCTATGTCTGATAACTTACTGCAGCTTTCTTCATTTATTGTCTTATGGCTGAGAGAGAGAAACAAGTTAATACGTCAGCTTTCTTAATCAACTATATTCCTATGACAGGTGTATATAAGTGTTTTATAAAGATTAGCCACGTGTAGGTCTGACAACTTCTTGCAGCCTCTTTCTTCGTGTTCTTATGACTAAGAGGGGGAAAAAAGAAATAGAAGTGAATACGAAAGATTACTGGATTTCTGACCAAGAAGGCATGTTGTCAATGGCGCTGAGTCACGGAGACTGCCACGTGTAAGACTGACTGGTGGCTCTGTACACTTTTCATGGTTCAATCATCCTATCGAGAGGAAAACACGAAATAGGAATGAATATGAAAGATAATTCGTCAAAACTGGGACCTGTAGGCATGATGACCTATTGCAGCTAGAAATATTGACATTATTTTATTTATCTATTTATTTATTCATTTATTTTGAGTGGCACCTCATTGGGTCTTTTATTTCTTTTAATCTGTTATTCTGTGTTGCCCTGACCTGGTGTTCCTTCTATATACAATAAAATATAAGCAAATAAGTAGACAAGAAAGAGATTATCAATGAATTCTAAAAGGCTTTTTTATATATCTAATTTTTGTTGTCTTTAGCTTGTACTTCTCCTGTATACAATAAATTAGTAAACACATGAATAAAAAAAAATGTCACGGAAAATCATTGGGTCTTTTTTTAAATATTTTCTTTAATTTGCTTTCAATTTCGTTGTCTTTAGCTGTTGTCCATCTTACATACAATAACTAACATACAACTAGCTAAATAAATGAATAAAAAGAAAGATTATCGAGTGAAATACAACAGACAGATGAACAGAGAAGACTGCAGGATTGATGCACGTTGTCAGGGTTCATGAGAGCAGCGGTGAGTCATGGAGGGATGCCAACATCAATGCTTCTTCCCGGAAACCTTTATGGGGGAATGAGTATGCTGGCCGTCACGCTACTGTCTCATCAATAGTAGTATTCGAACCGCCTCACTGCTTGCACCAAACGCTCCTCACCTCGTCAATAGCTGGCCCTCACTGCTTGTACCAAACCTTCCCCCTCTTGTCAATGGATGGCGGTGTTACAAATACAAAGCCCCTCACTGCTTGCCAAATGTTCCTCAGGTAGTCAATAGATGGCGGTGTTAAAAGCCCTCACTGCTTGCCAAATGTTCTTCAGCTTGTTAATAGATGGCGGTGTTAAAAAGCTCCTCACTGCTTGCCAAATGTTCCTCAGGTAGTCAATAGATGGCGGTGTTAAAAAGCCCCTCACTGCTTGCCAAATGTTCCTCAGCTTGTCAATGGATGGCGGTGTTACAAAGCTCCTCACTGCTTGCCGAATGTTCCTCAGCTTGTCAATAGATGGCGGTGTTACAAAGCCCCTCACTGCTTGCCAAATGTTCCTCAACTTGTCAATAGATGGCGGTGTTAAAAAGCCCCTCACTGCTTGCCGAATGTTCTTCAGCTTGTCAATAGATGGCGGTGTTACCAAAGCCCGTATTCTAAAACACTTTGATCTCTCACTACGACTGTTTTCAAAGGCAATAGAGATGGTCAGCCGGGTTCTCAAGACAGTTTCTCCAGTTAATTATATAGTAATCTTGCTAATCTTTCACTATCTCATTATTTTCAAGGGCAATAGAGATGATTGCTATGTAGAAATCACGTTAAGCTTTCACTAGAACTATAAAATACATTACTACGACTGTTTTTAAAGGCCAAACGGATAATTAGCTAGGTTCTCAAGACTCATTCTTCTATTAATTGTACAGAAATCTTGTTAATCTTTCCCTAGAACCATAAAAAATATATATACTGTTTTCAAAGGCAACAGAAATAGTGAGCCAGATTCTCAAGAGCGTTTCTCCTGTTAACTATGTAGAAATATTGTTAATCTTTCTCTAGATCCATAAAAAAAAAAAATACTACGACTGTTTTCAAAGGCCAAAGAAATGATTAGCCAGATTCTGAAGTGTTTATCCTATTTTACTGAGTGTTTGTCCTATTACTCTTCCTACTTTTCCTCTTTCATTTTCTTTACTTTTTATCTCTTTGTCCCTCTCTTGTCTTCCATTTCTTCGGGAGTACAGCACATCCAACACTTCATGGAATCAAAGCCAGACAACCGTACAATCGCTCAATAATTCGTACGCATAACAAACCTTAGTCCACACACTCACCACTAGCTAATATGCATAAGCTAACCAAGAGAGGGCAGTGTATATCATAACATTACCAATACAACCCAGTCTCCGTTCACACACCCAATACCAGCCAATATACAGACGCTAAGGCAGTTCATAAGCTAACCAATAGGGGGCAGTGTATATCAAAACCTTACCAATGCAGGCCAGTTTCAGTTCACACACCCACCATTAGCTAATATGCAGATGGTAAGAGAGTTCATAAGCTTAGCAATTGATGGCAGTCTAGATCGAAAGCTTAGCAATAGATGGCGCTGTTCTCAGATCTAATACCAATCATTACATATAGATGGCGTGAATTGGTGTCTAATTACTTCATAGTGAGTTTCCTGTCTTCCACTACAACACTGTGGCCTATCAACTCAACACTCCCCACAGCACAATACACAAAGCTTCATGTGTTTCTAGTGTTCATTGTAGCAACACACTAATGGTAGGTGGCAGTGCTTTTGTGTATCTTTGTCACTGCAACGCAACGCAACGCAACACTCTTTTGGGACTAGCATCTCAGTGGATCTTGTTTTTTTTTATTGCTGTTGTGTTGTCCTTGGCCGATGCAACATAGTGCAACACACTACATACGCAAAATTCATGTAGATTTTTTCTTTTTCTCATAGCAACACAATAACAACACAAGACTCACTAATTCACGGTGCTATATATGTATCTTAACCTCTGCAACACAAAATAAATACACGAACAAGACAACATGCGACACACAACACAATATAGCAAAGTCTCGCGTGTTTCTAATCTTCTGTATATCATAGCAACACTAACACAACACAACACACACAAAGACTCGAGTTTATTGCATATTGTGAAAACACTAAGAACACTGAACTGAAGAATACAAGGTGTTGCTCAGTACCTTGGCCACTGCAACACAAAAAATAACAATACGGCATAATGCAACACCCAAAAAGCTGCATGTGTCTTTTGTAGCAACACTGACTCAACGCAAAGGAATTTAAAGAGTTTTTCTGCGTATGCTGGCCACTGCAACACAAGGCAACACAACGCAAGGGGGGAGAATATTCGTGTTCCGTGCCACACAAACAAGACTAACAGCAATACACTACAACACAATGCTTCTCGCAACTTTAATACTTCTCTCTCTCTCTCTCTCTCTCTCTCTCTCTCTCTCTCTCTCTCTCTCTCTCTCTCGTGTGCGTGTGTGTGACTTACATGTATCATATGTATTAATCCGTTCATTACTTTTATCTTTGTTCTATGTTTGTTTAATTACTTATTAATTTGTGATTCTCAGCAGAAAACTGAAACAGGCTTAAAGTATTCTCTCTCTCTCTCTCTCTCTCTCTCTCTCTCTCTCTCTCTCTCTCTCTCTCTCTAACACAGTGGTTCCCAACCTAGGGGTAAATTACCCCAGTGGGGTAATGACCCCATATTTTTGGGGTAATGGATGTTTGGCATGGGATGAGGCAATCAGTTTACATTTTCATATAATTTCAATGAAGATTTCTATTAATTTTTTCTGCTTTCTATGTATGAACTAAAATTACTTCTTTTCGTATTATAGATTTGCATTATTGTGTTGCATAGTTTCTATTTTGTCTGTTTTTGAAGTATGAAATACAGTTACTTTTTTTCCTATATTACGAGTATTTGTTCATTGGGGTAATGGATGATTGTGAAATTGTATTTTTGGGTAATCGCTGCGAAAAGGTTGGGAAACACTGCTCTAACAGGATATAACACCCACCACAGTGATACCCAAGGAAACAAAACAACTTGATTATATTACTGACGTCATTAACGATGATAACAACAACAAAGATAATAATGATAATAATAATAATAATAATAATAATAATAATAAAATAATAATATTAACAACAACAATAATAATAATAATAATAATAATAATAATAATAATAATAATAATAATCAACATCACCCTCATAAATATCACACGAAAAATAAACATTGATAACAAGGAAGAGGAAGAGGAGGAGGAGGAGGAGGAGGAGGAGGAGGAGGAGGAGGAGGAGGAGGAGGAGGAGGAGGAAGAGTAAGAGGAGGAGGAGGAGGAGACCATCAAGGAAAGCAAACTCACCTCCATTACTCCTCCTCCCCCCCTCACCTTTCTTCTACCTCCTCCTCCTTCTCCTCTTCCTCCTTCCGTAATGGTTGTTATCATGACAAGGATCTCAGCAACAGCATTTCTCTCTCTCTCTCTCTCTCTCTCTCTC
>NC_059286.1:14744503-14837003 GCF_017591435.1 Portunus trituberculatus
GATTTCAAATCCTATCCGTTATTATTATCATTATCATTATTATTATTAGTAGTAGTAGTAGTAGAAGTAGTAGTAGTAGTAGTAGTAGTAGTAGTAGTAGTAGTAGTAGTAGTAGTAGTAGTAGTAGTAGTAGTAGTAGTAGTAGTAGCGTGGCAGCAGAATGCGGCTTACTAACCTAACCTTATCAACTTCCGGTCCTAACTTACAAATATCAGTTACGTTAATCGTGAAAAAATAAATGAATAAATAAGACAAAACAAAACAAACAAATACCACATATACACACATGAAAAATACACAAGAACAAAAAACAAAAGAACATATCAATTAAAAAAATAAATAAATAAAAACTCGCCGAAATTAATAATGAATAAAATAACAATACAAAGAAAAGATAAAGATATAACCATTATCATCATTATTCATTCTCTAAAACCTCACCTCTGGAACAATTCACTCATACAATCACTAACCCACTCAAACATACCACCAAATTAATAATAATGAATACAAAACACGAAGAAAAATTAAAGAAATGAAAAATAACTATTTGTAGACCACACCCAAAACTAATCATTGACTTACTATGCATTACCTTCCACTCATTAACCCTTTAAATTGGTGAGTTCAAATATCAAGAAAGGGGAGAGTGAGAGGGAGTGAGTGAGAGAGGAAGAGAGAAAAAACCGAGATACAAGTAAAGAGAAAGATAAAGCGAGAAAATAGTGATAATACGATAAATTACATATAAATAACAAAATATTTACCTGCTAGAATGGAGGGCGGGGCAAAATTACTCTAATTCCGCCTCTATTTGGGTTCAGAAAGGCAATTTAGGGTCCTTCACGTTATGAGCGGTTACGGAGAGCACACACAACCCTCACCTCTCACTGGCAGAACCTGACTGAGGGACTGAGAGGCGGCCAGGCGGGGTGAGGCAGACAGATGTTGTTTTGGGATTTTTGTCTTTATAACAGGTCATCATTTACCTAAATCTTTCTGTCCTTTTGTTGGTTATTCTAAAGATTTGTTTTATTTCTTGTTTTTTGTTATGTTTTTTTCAGTTCCATTTTATTTTTCTTACAATTATTCATAAACATTTGAAATAATAATTTTGTCGTTATAACAGGTCATCATTTACTTAGATTTTTCTGTCCTTTTGTTGTTTTTTCTAAATATTTGTTTTATTTCTTGTTTTGTGTTTTGTTTTGTTTTCAGTTCCATTTTATTTTTCTTACAATTATCCATAAACATTTGAAATAATACAATTTGAGTTGTTATTGGTTTTTGTCTTTCAAACGGGATCTCGTGTATCCACTGTTGCTCTTCTCAATAACTTTTCTTTCTTTTTACTCTTGTCTGAAACAGTTTTGGATGAGACTCTGTTACTAGATAAAATAAAAAAATTAACTTCCATTTTTATTTATTTATTTATTTTATTTATTATTTTTTTTTTTTTTTTTGCTTACATATATCATCAGACTTCATGCCCTCATTGACACTTCTTATTTGTCGTACCGTAGTGTCTCGTGAATATGCAGCCAACGTCTTCACCTTTCACGTTTTCAATCCTTCTTATATCTACTATTCTCTTCCATGATTTTTTTCTATTCTCTTCACCTGAAATACTGCCTCCAAATTGATGAATCTCTATCATCTATTCACATGAAGGACTCTTTCCATACAGTCTGGTGGAGGGTGTGTACGGGTCCCATGATTGTGATGGCACCGGGCAGAACAACTCGCCATAAACAAGGGCACGCTGTATGCCATGCACCATATACTGGCAGTATGAGGGGAGTCTTTAAAGGGTCAGAGGGCTCACTTCATGACAGTTGCTGGGGGTGTGATGTGTGGCGGGTCATTGCTCACGGTGTGTCGTATGAAGAAAGGCAAGGTTGCATCATCACTGTCCTCACACCCACAGGGACTGCTGGGGCGGATCCTTGGAGAGGAAGGGTTCGTCCTGGTACCTGTGTAAATAGTTGACTTCAATGGCATGTAGCCATCGCCACGCCCACATCGTTATCGTGGAAACTTGCATAATTAAGAGTGGAAACTCGTATCGTTATCGTGGAAATTCGCATCGTTATCATGAAAACTCGCATCGTTATCGTGGAATCACATCGTTATCAAGGAAACTCGTATCATTATTGTGAAAACTCTTATCGTTATCGTGGAAACTCGCGTCATAATCGTGGAAACTCGTATCGTTATCGTGGAAACTCGCATGTTATCGTGGAAACTCGTATCGTTATCGTGGAATCGCATCGTAGAAACTCGTGTCATTATCATGAAAATTTGCATCGTTATCGTGGAAACTCGTGTCGTTATCGTGGAAATTCCCATCGTTATCGTGGAAACTGAAATCGCATCGTCATCTTGGAAACTCGTATCGTTATCGTGGAATCGTATATTTATCGTGAAATCGTATTGTTTCTTGGAATCGCATCGTCATCTCCGTCACGTCCACAGTAATTATCGTTATTTATCTATTTATGTATTTATTTAAGGTAACATCAAACTCGTTTTCATTATTTTTGATTACGTAGATTACATAGATAGTATAATAACATATTCAGCAGTACAAATCTTCTATAATAAAAACTCCAGTAAATACTATATATATATATATATATATATATATATATATATATATATATATATATATATATATATATATATATATATATATATATATATATATATATATATATATATATATATATAGGCTAAATATTTTCTTTTCTAACACGTCGTATGATTTCGGTAATTTCGGGGGATGAAGTAGCTTTTCCACATTAATGTGAAATAGTGTTACAATCTCTTAAACTTTCATATTTCAGTTGAAAGGAGCACTGAGAGCTTTTCATTGGCGCTGTTATGTAATTGTAATAATATTCGCAACTTAAGTATTTTATTTGCTTCAAGGCATGTTTCATTTCTTTTTTGTCTCATAACTTTTGATGCAATTATTATTATTATTATTATTATTATTATTATTATTATTATTATTATTATTATTATTATTATTATTATTATTATTATTATTATTATTATTATTATTATTATTATTATTATTATTATTATTATTATTATTATTATTATTATTATTATTATTATTATTATTATTATTATTATTATCATTATTATTATTATCATTATTATTATTATTATTATCTTTTTATCATTTCTTTATTTTTCTTAAATGAATATCCGCATATGTAGATTGTTTGATCTAAGCCATAGTAAACAAATAAAACAAGTAGATCATAATATACCAAAGTAGAATTTGACCCTTATAGGTCACGTTGAGTGTGTAGATCGCATACCAAAGCAGCACCAAAATATGTTTGCCCAGGTTTAAAGGGACGCTGGCATGACCCTTGTTGTATGTATTTTGGTACAATAAAGTCATCAATCTCTCTCTCTCTCTCTCTCTCTCTCTCTCTCTCTCTCTCTCTCTAGTGCTTAATTCATTCTTAGTATTGTTTGTCAGCAGTACATATGATTATCTCTTCGATTGTATGCGTGCAATACTACTATAATAGTCTACTACTACTACTACTACTACTACTACTACTACTAATAATAATAATAATAATAATAATAATAATAATGATGATAATAATAATGATAATAATAATAACAGTAATAAAAATAAATAGTGATAATAATAATATTAATAATAATAATAATAATAATAATAATAATAATAATAATAATAATAATAATAATAATAATAATAATAATAACAATAATGATAATAATAATAATAAATAACAACAGCAACAACAACAGCAATAATAACTACAATTATTATAATACCAGGAACAACAACTTACTGATACAACAACAAGGATTCCGTCTAGCCTGAAAATTAATATGTCCAAATATCACCGCGGCGGCCTGAGCGAGCAAGTTGCTGTTATTCACTTCGCTTCCTAGTCCTGCAGTTCTGAGTGATCCCATTGTATAGGGATAGACCTCTACCGCAAAGCACACATCAATCCTTCCTATTCAATATTCAAAAGACCCCAAGTTCATAGGGGAATGCTTTAACCACAGCGAAATGAGGAATACACCCATATGTAACTGTATTTTATTTGTTCCCCTCTGCCTGCCGCTACCTGCCTGCCAAATATCAAATACTGTACCAAATAAAAGTTTCCACAACACCAAAACCTAAATGAATAAAATGAAATAGTGAAGTTTGCGTTCATAAAGCTTTTTCACATCTATCCGAACAGTGTCTGGGTTGTCATGCCTTGTGGGTGTAATTAAGCTGATGTCACTGTATGTGTGTTATAGTCATGTCATGTGAGGAAATATAAAGATGAGATAGAAAATGCATAAATAAACAAATATACGGAATGCACAGGTTTTTCAAAGTAGGATAAGAGAAAGGAACCAAAAATAAAGAAACAAACACTGCTATAGAGGAAAAGAGAAGGAAAAAACAAACAAATAAGCATAAGTGAGGAAACAGTGATTAAAAAGTAATAATAAAACAGGAACATAAAAGAAACAATAGAAAAATAAGAGAAGAAAACAGTGAAAAACGAAACTATGAAAGAGGAAACGGAAAGAAATTAATAGAAATAATAACCCACCAGAAAAAAAAGAAATAAATGAAACGAGAGAGAGAGAGAGAGAGAGAGAGAGAGAGGTGAGTCACGTTCCGGTTGTGAGGAGAAAACGAGGAAGGGGTGAAGGAGGAGGAGTGAGAGAAGAAGGAAGAGGAAGAAGTAAGTGAAGTGAGGAAGGAGGAAGGTAGAGCAAGTGTGAGTGAAGGAAAAAGAGTAACAAGAGGTCAAGAAGGAGGAGGATAATGAATAGAATAGGAAAGGAAGGGAGGAATAAGGAGAAATAAGAGGAGGAGGAGAGTAAACAAGATACAAAAAGTGATGATCTTGGAAATAATGTAAACAAATCAAGGAAAATGCTTAGAAAAACGAAATGATGACATGAATAATAGTGAATGAGTGAAAATAATGATTAATTAGCATAACAACCTAACCACATAACAGCTTGGGTAAGTCAATTTGCTGGCTTGCCGTTTTGACTTATTTAGGCGTTTAATAATCCAATGAAGAAGTAATAAACCACATCGGAGCTTATTTCATGGTTGTAAGGGTTTTGGAATGGATTTGTAGCTAACCTAACTAATGAGTAACATCAGGAGTGTGACGGTGTGGTGTCCTCATTAATCTTACTTACTATTTAACTTATTGATGATGGATTTGTGGCTAACCTGATTAGTGAATGATCTAATGAGTGTGACGATGTGGTGTCCTGATTAATGACCTGACTGCTTGATTGACTTAAAATACTTACTGACTGAAAAATTGAGTAAGCAAAGTGAAATGCCTACATCTATTAAAGTCAACCCTTTATTTTTTTTTTCTAGATAATATTGAAATAACAGCAGTGTCTTCATTATTAGGTTAGGTTGGGTTTGGGTAGGCATGGACATCCACAGGAGAGGGTAAAGGTGGGGCATTTGTGCCTCTTAATTTATGGAAAATAAAAAAATGCAAGGAAAATACAAAGTGAATGAAAAATTACATGGAAAATTTTGCAAAATGAGTAAAATACCATGTACAGTACATTTATTAACTGCGTATTACCATAATTATTCTTTAACTGTTTTTTTTTTATTACTAGTACTATTGGAAGAGGAATTGGAGTCATTGGGAAATTCGGGATTTCTGCCAAACTTGTCCTGTCACCATGTTCATTGTTGCATTTTTTTCTGCAGACACCCATGACCCCCTGCAAATGCCTATACTGGTAGTGTTAGTTTAGGTAAAATTAGGTTGGGTTTGACTAAGTTAGTTCAGATTTGATTAGCTTGAGTTAATTTAGGTTGGGTTTGGCTTTGTTAATTTAGGCTAAGCTAACTGGGGTTTTAGGTTGGGTTTGGCTTGGTTAGTTTATTTTAAGTTAGATTGGGTTTGGCTTCATTGATTTAGGTAGTTAGATTATATTTGGTTAGGTTAGGTTAAGTTTAGGTTGGGTTTGGCTTGGTTAGGTTAATTTTGGATAGATAAGGTAAAGTTAGATTGGGTTCAGTTAGGTTAGATTATGTTTAGCCATACATATAGTTAATTTAGCAGCTTATTCCTTCATTGTATAGATCATGACTTGAAAATGCACCATAATTTGTCCTCAAGTAAACAGTCTATGAAAATTGTTTGGATGAGATTATTTCTCTATGCCCCATTTTTTTTTTTTTTTTTTTGCTAGGAAACCTTACCTTATATGTGAGAATCTATGCAAGCAATATTTTACCTATATTAGCAAAGAATGACCTTGATAATTTTATCTGATATTTTGACCTTTATGTAGGGAGCGGCACTAAAGTGGGGATTTCTTTTCCTTCTTTTTGCCTCTTGCATTGAAAAAAGAAAGGTTGAAAGAATTTGACTAGTACCCCAGTCAGGCTTTTTTTTTTTTCACTCTTAATTCTTCTATGTTAGCACACCTCAGCTTGAAAGAAGTTTTTTTTTTTTTTATTTATTTATTTATTTATTTATTTATTTATTTATTTATTTATACCATGTGGGCTTTTCACGGGAATTTCTGGGCTAATGGGGATACTTTTTATGATACCTCCTATCTGAAAGCCCACCCGCTAGGAAACCGTTGCCCTGAGTGAGGAAGACCAACTCAACCTACACTCGGACCGTGGACAGGATTCGAACCCGTGCACTTGGAGACCCCTTAGACCCCAAAGCATGCATGGTTCCACTATTAAGAATTTGTGTGATAAAAGGTAGCAATGATAATAGTGCCTCAACCCTCACTGACTTTTTATTTAATTTTTTTTATTTTTACTTATTATCTGTTTATGGACCAGCCTTTTGTCTCACCTAATTCACTCCTGTGCCGTATATTAAAAAGATTTGTGTGATAAGAGGTGGCAAGAATGATAATACTTCAACTAGCACTAACTCATTATTTTTGTACCTTTTATTTGTGGGTCTTTTTTTTTCACTTTTCATTCTCCTATGCCATATTATGAAATGATTTGTACGATCAGAGGTGGCAAGAATGATAATACGTCAAGCGTCACAAACTCATTTTTTGTTTAGCTTTTTGTTTTTTACCTTTTTCGTGTGGACAGGCATCTTACTCGACCTTTTTTTCTCTCTTTTCATTCTCTTATATTAAAGAGGGACATTTCAAGACATTTATCCCTTTTATTTTTGGTTAACTCTCTTGGATCTGCAAGGGGACTGACAGCTAAGTGGGCCTTTTTCTTTCTTTTTATGTTGTCCGTGGCCAGTTTTCCCCTCTTACATAAAAATAAAAATGGATAAAAGATGGCAACTTAAATACCCCGAGCCTTTCTGACTTCCTGTCCACCAGCCATGACTAAGCTAAAGTGATGTGACGTAACCTGACCTTCCCTACACCACACTCCAGCTTAGCCTACCCTACATAGTGACAGCTTGGTGTAACCTAACCTATCCTGTGTGACTGTCAGCCATACACACTGGCCCACCCTAACTTGTACTACCTTGTCTAATTGTAACTTGCGCTTTGAAAAGTGGCATAGGTATTTTTTAATATTGTTAATCAATTTTTTTACTTTTATTTTTTATTTTATCCTAAACCTGCCTAATGTGTAATTGTAAATCCTGGTTTGAAAAGTAGCATTGGTATTTTTTAAAGTTATTGTTAATCTATTGTTTTATTTTTCGCTACTTTTAATTTTATGACTTTTATCTTACACAATGGCTTTCTTTTTATGTAAGAGAGGAAGTCTGGCCAAGAGCAACAAGAACAACTAAACAAAAAGACCCACTTAGATGCCAGTCTCTTTTTATTTTTTATTTATTTATTTTTTTTATTTTCATTTATACCATGTAGGCTTGAGCAAGTCTGAGAGAGTTAGTTAAAGAATGGGATAAATGTCATGAAACCTTCCTCTTAAATGAGTTCAGTTCTGATATAAAATTGTACCTCTTTGCTGGGAAAATAACATGATATATAAGTATTTTGATATTATTGCTAATTCATTGTTTGAGGTCTCATTTTGATCATGTTCTGTACAGTGGCTTATCTTGATCTATCTGATATAATATGGAATTGTAACTAGTGGCTGAAAAATTGCTTATTCCTTCAACATAAGTAGTAAGTCATTATTCTTACTTTTTACATTGTTTCCTATTTTCTGGAACACTAAAATAGAGAGATGTCAGGTTCATGATTTTAAAATTCGTGAATTGAAAGCTTGCGTAGTGAGTGAACAGTGAAACTTTCAGTGATTAAGTTGAAGGGTTAAATAATGAAAGAAATGATGACTATAGATCTTTCCTACAACTTCCATTTCTACATTTTTCTTGATTTTTTTTTTTTTTTCATGTATGATGGAAAATCTGGGCCTAGGGCAGTAAAAATGATTAAACAAAAAGTTCCCCTTAAATGTCAGTTTTGGAGTAGATCCCAGAGAGTTAGCCAAAAGAAAGGGATAAATGTCTTGAAACCTCCTTCTTAAATGAGTTTAAGTCATTGGAAGATGGAAATCCAGAAGTATGTTGTAAGTGTTTTTTTTTATGATTGACTGAAGATGCTTGTGGTCTGTGGCTTTCAAATGCAAGGATATGTATCAGAATAACATATAACTTTGACTCTAACCTCTGAAACCCAAGGATATCAATATGACCTCCTTGATAACACTTGTATTAATTCTTCCTTATTATTGCCATGACAGTCACTTATACCTTGATTATTTATTGCCTGATTAGTAACATGTCAGGTTTGCTTGGTGCGATGTGGTGTCAGTCCCTCATGGTAAGTCTGTCCCACCTTCAGGTACTTTTCAGTGTTTCTGTGATGGTTCAAGGCCAGGCATCACAGTGTTACATGTAGAGTATAGGTACCATGTCGTGTTGAGTACAGGTTCTCATATGTCACTTTTTCTGGGAAGTAAGATTCATTCAGTTAATTGTTCGATGTTTCTTTATTGTTATTATTAAGTCAACTTTTTAGTTTAGATACTTTTATAAATTTACCATCAATGAGTAATGGTATTTCAGTTGTCAGAGTGAGACATGTTTGATTCTGCAACATTATTATTTTCTTACATATCTCTAATAGAGAAGTTTATGTTAATCATTCATTTAAATCTTTCTTGCATGTGGAAGGATAAATGAGAGGTATGACTGATCCCTCTTACAGCTGTCCTATCCCTGTCTCTGTATCATCTTTTAGCATACAGTTTTAGCCTCACTCCTAATTAGTTATTATCTCTTCCCTCAACATACATCCTGGTATCCCTGTAACACTAGGAAATGAACTCTAACTCCCCAAGAACTTTTAGAGCCAGTTAAAAAGTAAAAATTCTGACATTATGGGGATTGATATTCCTTGAACACTCCAGGAAACACTCCAAGAACTTCTACAGCCTGTTGAAAAGTCAAGATTCTGGCAATATATGGCTTAATATCCCCTACAACAAATTAATCTAAAACCTTGTCACATCATTAGTGGATAAGTGTGGAGATATGATGCAAGAGTAGAGAATGTGTGGCAGCTGATTGTGGAGTTGTGTGGAACTCAAGCAGCATTTTAGCTTGAGTAGGTTCATTAATACAGAACTCCAGCTGAAATAATGATGATAATAATGAGAGTACTTGCCTCCCTCACTCTCTTTAATCATGTGGCACTGCATTTAGTAGCAGGATAGTTATAATTTCAGTCAAATCTCATGTCTTTGGGATAATTTTAGCCTGTGTTAGCTTTGCATTACCTGGAAAGAATGTGAAAGAGGACCAGCATGTGTGTTTATTTGTGTACTTTTTTCACTCTATGCTTCTTTCTTTATCATACTTCTGTATTTTTTTTCCAGGTTTATGTGCAGTTGAGTTTATTTTTTCCTTTTTTATATGCTTAATTTTCACTTCATATTCCTGTTTTTTTTTTGTGTGTGTGTGTTTCCTGTTTGTGTGTGTTTATGTTTTATTCCTCACCTTTTGCTTCTCTCTCTCTCTCTCATATTCCTGTACTGTGTCTGTTTCATGTGTTTGTGTTTTCATGTTTTTTTTCTTCTTTATGCCTCTTTTTCCTTCATATTCCTGTACTGTGTCTGTTTCATATGCATCTTCCGCTCTTATATTCCTTTATTATTTTGTATCTTTTACTTTGTTTTCTCTCCCTCCTCTCTATAAGCTTTCATTCACTCATATCCCTTTATTGTGTCTGTTTCAGGGCTTTGTGTATTTATTTATTTTGCTCCCTCTTTATGTTTCTTTTCCTCTCACATACCTGTATTGTGTCTTTCATATGCATCTTTCACTCTAATATTCCTGCATTTTGTATCTTTCAGTGATTTTTTCTCTCTATATGTGCTTTCACTCTTATATTCCTATATTTGTGTGTCTATTTCAGATGTACGTTCCTCCCAGTGTTTTGTATGTATGTATTTTGGCATCTCTTTCAGTTGTTGATGTGGGGATGTTGTGAGTATTGGTGTTGCAGCAGTGTTTGGTTCAGGTTCTAACAGTACTCACCTTGGTTTGGGCTGCAGGCTTTGTCTTATCTGCTACCTTTTGTCCTATTACCATGAGAAGGGGCTGTTAATAATTCCAGGCTTTCGTTTTGCAGTGTTCAGGTGGTGTGTGCTTATCCATTAATTTGTCGTGTTTATTTATGGAGTTACTGTGTCTAATCTACTTCTTCCTATTGCTTTGTGGAAAAGCTGTTAATACCTAATTTCAGGCTCTCTTTTGCTTGCAGTTTTCAGGTGGTGTGTTTATCTTTTAATTTGTTTTGTGTGTTTATTTGTTTAGTCTATCTAATCTCTTGCCTGTGTTCCTATAGTTGTGAGAAAAAGCTGTTAATATGTAATTTCAGGCTTTAGTTTTATTTATTTATTTATTTATCTATTTATTTTTATTATTTTATTTTTTTTACAGTGTTTAGGTGGTGTGGTGTGTTTATTTATTAATTTGTTTTATGTTTTTATTTGTTCTAGTTTGTATATTTCTTTTCTCTTATTGATGATTGATGGTTTTGCTAGTGCTCATTATGCTTGTTTTATTGTTTTGTATTATTTCTCTTTCATAATAGGATCTCGTCATATAATTTATCTGTAGTTTTCATCTCAATATTTTCCTAAGTTTTCTCTGTCTCCCTTATTTTACACTTCAGATTATTTAATTCATAGTTTTTTTTTTTTTTTTTTTTTTGTCCTGTTACTTGAATATTTCCTTGGATTTTCTGTGCTGTTCTAGTTTGTGTCTTTTTTCCTGGTGCCATAATTTCCCTACCTTTTTGAAAATACTTAATTAATATTTTTCTGTCAGCTTTATAATGTCTTGGATTCATATTTTTCTCTGGATGTTATATCTTTGGATTTTTCCTTTATCTTTTCTTCGGTGTGTTTGCTAAGAGTGTTGTAATGTTCCTATCATGCAAAATACTTCTTATGTTTGCAAAACTTCATAATATTCCTTAGCTGTAACTTATTTCCCTTTCATTTTCTTGCCTTGTGTGTTTTTGCAAAAAGTCATAATTTTTCTAGCCCTTAATATACTACTTTATATACTAAGCTTCATGTTTTCCTTAGACATAAGAGATTTCCTTGAATTTCCCTGTATTCCCTGGCTTGTGTGTGTTCCCTGAGTGTCTAACCTCCCTTTGAAAACTCCCTAGGGATTCAAACTCACACCAAACTTCCCTAACTTTCCAAACTCTCTTCCCTGCATGTCTGGTCTAGCCGCCTCTGACACCAAGGCTCATTCTACCCCAGCCTAACCTGACCTTGGCTTACCCTCACCTCACCTGACCTGCTGGAAAATGACAGCCAGGCCCAGGTAGCAGCAATGCCGGAGACAAGAGTAACCCAACACTACCCCAATACTCGGCAGGGGAGTGTGGGGGCCCGAGGGTACATGGCGGCAGGAAAGAGTAAGGATGGACAACAGGAAGAGAATAATGAAAATGGTGATAGAGGAGAGTGAAGGGTTAATCTGTGTTTTTTTATTTTTTTTATCTAACTTCCCTTTGTTAGTTTTTTTAATGTAATTGTGTAAAGTTAATTTTGGAGAGGAAATAGTGATGGGAGAGTGGTAAAGGAAGATGGAAAAGGTGGTTAACTGCCTTTTTTTCCATTCTACCTTCACTTTATTGTTGATTATATTTTTGTTTATTTATTTGGGTGGTGGAAAGAATAAAGTTTGGAAGGGAAAAGGTGATGGAATGAGGGATAAAGAAGTTAAAGAGGAATAGTTAAGATAGTTTATTATTCAACCTTCTCCGTTGTTATTGATTTATTATTTTCTGTGATAATTATGGAAAGATTGAAGCTTGAAAGGGAAGGATAATATTTAAAGTGCCTTGTCCAATGTGTACCTTCACTCTTCTCAATTTAGCATGTGATATTACTGCGCTGCTTTTCCAATTTTATGCATGTCTGATTCAGCTTTTTCTATCTCTCTCCAGCATTGCATCTCACCATAACTCCCAAAACAGAGCTCTGTATTCTGAAACATTCAACAATATTATTTTGGAGTTACTGTTCATAAGCACTTCTGTATGGCTCATCTTCTTCAGCATGTTGTTCTTTCATCACCTTCAAAGACCACAAGAAATGATTAGTAGTTTTCTCATAGGGTTTTTTCTAGATGACGGTGCAGAATCTTGTTAAACTACCTCTTAACTAATGAAAACATCTCTGAAAGTCTTATTACTACTAATTTCAGAGGCCACAAGAGATATTAGTGGCTTTTTCATGGGTGTTTTTATACATGGTGGCATAGAATTCTTGTTAAACTATCACTGGTAATCAAAACAACTCAGAAGTTCTCATCATTACTACTTTCAGAGGCCACATAAGATACAGTAGTAGCTTTGTCATGGGTGTTTTTCAAGTTAATGATATGAGATCCTTGTTAAACTATCACTGGGATAACCAAAACAACTCTGAAAGCCTTGTCAATATTATTTTCAGAGGCCACAAGAGATACTAATTTTTCATGGGTGTTTCTCTAGTCAGTGATGCAGAATCCACATTAAACTATCACTGGAATAATGAAGACACCCCTGAATTTCATAATACTTCCCAATGTGGGTTATGAAATATGACAAGACAATGGAATGTTAGTGAACACAGACATTAATAAACATTGTCTTTTTTGTTAGGTACAGGAACTGTCTTGGTATATTATTTATTTTGTGTTACTGACTTTTTTGGTTTGTAATGTTTTATGCACCAGCCATTGCCACTAATAGCTATGGAAATCACTATTATTGGCACATTTTGACGTGTGATGTATGGTTTTCATGCACTACTCACTGGTTTAACAGCTGCAGAAATAAATCACTTTGTATGACGTATGTTTTTGATGCACAGCTACTATCACTAATACCTGTAAAAATAACTAGGCATTTAAGTTTGATGTATAAGGTGCCATGGCCAATAGCTCGGAAATTTAATAGATACTTAATTGTTATGTATAATGTATAGTTTCATGCACTAGAACTATTATTAACAGGGACAAGAATTAGTGTGGGCAGGCCAGCTTTATTTAAACTCATATTAGTAGTAGTTGTAATTGTAGTTGTAGTTGTATTTGTATTGAACAGTAAAAATCACTAGAATTACTTACTACTAACTTGAAATACATTGTGGAGTATGTTTAGTTTGATGGTATAGGGAAGATTACTGTATATATTTTGTTATGCCAAAAACACAATCTCTCTTTTTTATGACTTGAGGCTATTTTACAGGATGTATTTGATTATTATTTATGACTACTACTACTACTACTACTACTACTACTACTACTACTACTACTACTACTACTACTACTACTACTACTACTACTACTACTACTACTACTACTACTACTACTACTCTTCCCTTAGACATTGATGTGGGAGGGGTGAGGCCGCTGGTGTCCCGGACAGAAATTAATTGTGGCCGCCCTGGAGTCTCATCCCGCACTGGCAAACCTGCGTACAAATCCCAGGTGTGTGTGTGTGCGTGTGTGTGTGCTTGATCTGCTGCAGTCTCTGATGAGACAGCCAGACGTTACCCTATGGAACGAGCTCAGAGCTCATTATTTCCGATCTTTGGATAGGCCTGAGACCAGGCACACACCACACACCGGGACAACAAGGTCACAACTTCTCAATTTACATCCCGTACCTACTCACTGCTAGGTGAACAGGGGCTACACGTGAAAGGAGACACACCCAAATATTTCCACCCGGCCGGGGAATCGAACCCCGGTCCTCTGGCTTGTGAAGCCAGCGCTCTAACCACTGAGCTACCGGATGTGTGTGTGTGTGTATTTACCTAGTTGTATATTACAGTTTGAGTGGGTCTCTAGTGACCTGTCTCTATATCTACTTTTATCCAACTTTTCCTTAGATTTGTACACTCTGTGTGCTGCCACGATCTCTTCACTCAGTCCTTTCCAGATGCATGTGTATGTGTATGTGTGTGTATAGAATTGAATTAAAGTTTGCAATTTTGCAAAATTTTTAGTTCATATGTCTTATTTAGTGTTTAAAAATTGTGAACAATCCTTTTGTTTGTGTGTGTGTATGTGTGTGAAGTATTGAGTTTGTGTATGTGTTTATAGGTGTATTTAACTAATCCTGGTTTTATATGGCTCTAATTATATTAACTTAATTAAGTATCTTACCCAAGTTACCTAATGTAACTTGATTTTACTTAACTCCTCCAAATCATTCCTAAGCAACCCAAAAACAAACCAAAATAAATTTTTTTTAACAAACCAAACCAAACCAACCCAACCCAACCCAACCCAACCCAACCCAACCCAACCCAACCCAACCCAAACCAAACCAACCCAACCTAGCCCAGCCCAGCCCAGCCCAACCCAACCCAAACCAAACCAAACCAAACCAGACTCAACCAAACCAAGCATAGCCTTACCTGATGTCACACCTACAGGAGGAGCAGTACCAGGAGATCCAGGAGCTACGCCAGGGCCTGGGACACCTGCGGGAGGAGAACTCAACCTTGAGGACTCGGAGCCGTCGCCTGGAGGAGGATCTGGCAAGGCGGGACAGACAGATACAGCAGCTGATGGACCCAACAAAGGTAGTATTATAAGTAAGGTATTGGTTGTTAGTATAGTGTTGCAAGCTTACTGTTAGCTTAGTGTTAGTGTGCCAAAAGTGACTTGAGGAATTAGGACAAGTGCGTGTTTTAGGTTACTTTGTTATTTGAGGGACTTGTGTGTGTGTGTGTGTGTGTGTGTGTGTGTGTGTGTGTGTGTGTGTGTGTGTGTGTGTGTGTTTGTATGTCATAGTGTAAAGGGTTTATGTTAAATATGTGGTGTGTTTTTAGAAATGTACTTTTATCTATATTTTAAGTCAGAGATGCTTATTGTGTGTTACCCTTACATGCAGCTTATTCCCAGTGCTGTGTGGTGTGGTCTAGTGTGGTGTGGTGTGGTGTGGTTTTATATAACAGTTGATCATAGCTAGAAAAGTCAAGTGGTATTGTTTCTGTTTGTATTATGGTTTTCTCTCTCTCTCTCTCTCTCTCTCTCTCTCTCTCTCTCTCTCTCTCTCTCTCTCCAGTCATTTATCAATAGAAACAGCACCACTTTTCTTGAAAAATAGCAAAGAAAAGAATAAAAAGCCACCTTATTGTGTACCTTTAACCTTATCCTAACCCATCCCAAGCCAAACCCAACCTAACCCAACTCAGCACAACCCAACCCTACCCAACCCAACCAAAGGTAATGAAACCAAACCTAACTTAATCTAACCTTACCTTGCCTTTTCATATTTCACCTAACCTCACCTTAACCTATCCTATCTTACCTTACCTTACCTTACCTTACTTACTTTACATTACCTTACCTTAGCTTATTTTATCTTACTGTATATTACGTTACCTTACTTTATCTTACCTTACCTTACCTTACCTTACCTTACCTTACCTTATCTTACTTTACCTTACCTTACCTTACTTTACCCAACCCAACCCAACCCAACCCAACCCAACCCAACCCAACCCAACCCAATCCAATCCAATCCAATCCAATCCAATCCAATCCAATCCAATCCAACCCAACCCAACCCAACCCAACCCAACTCAACCCAAACCCCAAAACCAAATCAAACCAAACCTAACCTAACCTAACCTAACCTAACTGTACCCTAAACACACAAACCCCAGAATGACGAGGCGCGCAGAAAACTCACAGACAAGGGCGCCTCCCTGGTGGCGAGCCTGAAGCTACGTGTGTCGCGCCTGGAGGCCACACTGCGGGCCAAGGAAGCAGAGCTGGCCCGCCTGCATGCCTCGGCCAAGGCCACGTCCCTCAATGAGATGAAGATTGAGGCTGAGACTTATTATCAGGAGGTGAGGTGGTGGTGGTGGTGGTGGTTTTTGTCATGTTTTATTTATTTTGTTATTGTTTTTGTTATTATTTTTTTGAGGTGGTGATGGTGGTAGTTTTTGTCTTGTTTTATTAATTTATTCTATTGTTTTTATTGTTATTTCTTTAGGTGATGGTGGCAGTGTTATTGGTGATTGTAGTGGTTTTTGTCATCTTATTTTATTTATTTATTTTATTATTATTATTATTATTATTATTATTATTATTATTATTTTTGCGATGTTGGTGATGGTAGTGCTCCATATTATTTTTCTCTTCTTATTTATTCTCATTTATTCATTAATTTATTTTATTTATTTGTTCTGTTTGACATTTTTGTATTGGGATGATGGTGATGTGGTGGTTTGTGTTTTTGGATGTTGAGGAGTTCAGTGTGTGTTGTTTAGGGATTTTATTATATTTTTCTGATGTTTTCTCATTTATTTATTTATTATTTTTTTAATGTTAGTGATGCCAAAGTATTTTTTTATTGTTTCTTAGTCCAGAGAAAATGAAGATCAGTAACTGTTTTTTTTTTTATCAGTGACTAAAGTTGTTTTCATTTATATTTTGCCTATTTTATTTCTCTCTCTCTCTCTCTCTCTCTCTCTCTCTCTCTCTCTCTCTCTCTCTCTCTCTCTCTCTCTCTCTCTCTCTCTCTGTAGCATTGTTTTGTCCTTATTCATTATTTGATCGGTCTGGAGAAGGTGAAGAAATATAACTTGTTTTTTTTTTCAATTTTATTTATGTTCTCTTCTTTCTCATCTTTGTTTTCTCTTTTTTTTGAGTGGGTGGTGGTGGTGGTGGTGGTTGTGGTGCTGGTGCTGGTGGTGAATCTTAGCTCATTATTTGGTGGATTTGTAGGTGAAGAATGTCAGCTTGTTTTTAAATTTTTTTAAAACTTTTTTCTATACATTTAGTTTCATTATTTTCTCCTTTTCTTTGTTCTTCGGGTCTTTTCATTGCTCAACTTACGGTATCACTCCTTCTTCAGGTAATAGGTAAGTATTAATTTTTCTTTTTGTAATGTAACATTCTTGGCTTGATTTCACACTTTCCTGTTGTTTTTTGTCTCTCCAAATCTTCATTCTCCCTATTAATGATTAACTGTTTTTATTTGTTTGTTTACTTGATGAAGGCTTGTTTATCGCTGCCTTTATTGCATATTATAATTGTGTGAGCTGTTCTATTGCATATTATTTGTCCCTAGAATTAATGGTTTTATTAATTCTTTTTCAAGTTTAATTTATCATACTGAATGTTTCAGTTTTTTCTTTGTTGACGATAAGTTTCTGCATTTGCAAAAATCAAATTAATCTTATATTTATTCTCTATATGCATCTTAAAAGGTCATGATCTCTGTAAACAAATAGATATATATATGTACTTCTGTAGCTTAGCAAAAATAAGATTGACCTTAGATTCTTTTTCCTTCATATTCATGTAAGCACTTCATAACTTCCTATTAAGAAACAAGTAATTTCCTGCAGGTGGTGAGACTGAGGAACCAACTAAACATCGTGCAACAGCAGCAACAGCAGCAGCACCAGTACTTCCCAGCGAACCAACATCCCCAGGAGCCGCAGGAACACGCACCACCACCACCACCACCACCACACAACCAGGCACAAGTCAACACCACAGCCATTGCCACTGCCACTCAGCCAACCCACTCCAGCACAATGAGAGGGAAACGTGACAGTCGGGAGAGGGAGAGAGAGAGAGAGAAGGAGACACCGCAGGACAGACGAGGGGGCGGTGATGGCCAGGAGTCTCCCTCAGCTGGTCTCCGTCAGGCACTGTCACGTCTGGAGGAGGAGAATACAAGGCTTGGGCAGCAGGTGTCAGCGCTTGTGTCAGAGAAGGAGAAGCTCACGGCTGATTTGGAGAGAGTTCTGGGCCTGACTGAGGAGGTGAAAGGTGAGAGAGAGAGAGAGAGAGAGAGAGAGAGAGAGAGAGAGAGAGAGAGAGAGAGACATAATTGAATTTCTAGTATTTGTGGATATTTAATGTTAAATCTGGCTTAGTCTATTTCTTTCTCTCTATGGTATCTTCTTTGAACTACACCATTTCTTCACCTTTTCTCTCTTATATAAACCACTCACAAACACATCCTCACCACAATTACCTCACATGACACCTTCACCAAGTCAGCCTAGCCAATCACTACGCTGTCTTCCATCTTCCAGGCAACTTTGAAGGGCTGAGCCGGGCCGAGTTGATCCGAGAGGTGGAGCGGCGGGAAGCAGAGGTGGTGCGCTGGGAGTCTCAACACAAACAGCTGACAGATGCTCTCGGACGGCACTCAGAGCAGGCTGGGGAGAACTCAGCACTCTTGCAGGTGTGTGTGTGTGTGTGTGTGTGTGTGTGTGTGTAATTCACCATGGTCGTCTGCTGGTCACCCAGCCAGTCTTCCCCATTACGGAATGAGCTCAGACTGAGACCACATCACACACAACACACACCGGGAAAGCGAGGCCACAACCCCTCGAGTTACATCCCATTCCTTTTTACTGCTAGGTGAACAGGGACCACACATTAAGAGGCTTGCCCATTTGCCTCGCCGCTTCCCGGGACTCGAACCCGGCCCTCTCGATTGTGAGTCGAGTGTGCTAACCACTACACCATGTGGTGCGTGTGTGTGTGTGCGTGTGTGTGTGTGTGTGTGTGTGTGTGTGTGTGTGTGTGTGTGTGTGTGTGTGTGTGTGTGTGTGTGTGTGTGTGTGGCTATGATATAAAAGTGTTCTTCAAATATTTTTTATTCACACCCCAGTTTAATTTTGTATACTTGCTTCATAACTCAGTATGTCTATTGTATCGTACTTTTAGTACTTTATACCTCTGATATGGAAACCAATTAATGTACACACACACACACACACACACACACACACACACACACACACACACACACACACACACACACACACACACACACACACACACACACACACACACACACACTCTAGTCAGTCTACTAATAAAACCTTACAGCCAATAGCTCCTTTGCAGATTAGGTTACTTAAGACTGAGAAAGAACACTAAATACAATGTGAGCAAGTGTGATGTGTTTCTTGACTTCTGACTCTGACCACCTCCCTGTGCAGGCCCGTGTGGCAGAGCTGCAGGGGCGGGAGGAGGAGTGGAACAGGGAGCGGTCGAGCCTGCAGGAGCTGATCAACACTCTGAAGGACGACCGCATCTTCTACAAGGAGACGGCACAGAAGAAAGAGTGAGTAGTGGGAGGAGTGAATGTTTTGTTGAGTGACGGTATTAATGAGTGAGAAAGTGTAGTCTAGTATTGGTTTTGTATGTGCTGTTGAGGCTTTTGTGTACCATCAACATGTGTAGGTACTATAACTAGCAAGTAAAAAGAAGTACATTGATTTGCTAGTACACAAAAGCTTTTACTATATAGGTGATAAAGAGATATGTATGTGTCTGTGTGTGTATGAGTGATCCCTTTATGTATTTATCATAAGAAATAATCCTATATCGACAAAATGGTCCCAGCATTTTATCAGATTTCATGCCATTGCCCCTTATTGTTAATGTACCTTCCATATTTGAGTATAGATAAAGATTTCCTTTCCTTCCCTTCTTGCTGGACAGAGCATAGTGGATATTAATTACTCATGGCAGGATTAAGCCAGCAACCTGATCTCCTTTGTGTTATATAGTGAAAGGGCTACAAAAACACATGTCTTCCAAACAAACAGAAACTTGGAGTATTAAAATGAACAATCTATAATTTCTAGAACATCAAAAGCTGGCATGAAAACACTTGTAACTTTCAGAACATCAAAACTAACACAAACCCACAACATCTATGAAAATACTACAATGATTATGCTACTGAGAGAGAGAGAGAGAGAGAGAGAGAGAGAGAGAGAGAGAGAGAGAGAGAGAGAGAGAGAGAGAGAGAGAGAGAGAGAGAGAGAGAGAGAGAGAGAGAGAGAGAGAGAGAGAGAGAGAGAGAACACCACACTTTACATCAAAACTAACACAAACATACATACTCTACCAATAAAAACAAGACAATAACACAACGAAAGGAGATTGATATATACACTAGATTTGAAAGAAAACGACACCTAACAAAAACGAGAGAGAGAGAGAGAGAGAGAGAGAGAGAGAGAGAGAGAGAGAGAGAGAGAGAGATAGAGATTCATCACATAGAAGACCCCCAAAGCACCATATCTCTCAGCACTACAAGGACATGGTGCTGAGAGGAGCTGTAGGGTGAATTCAGCACAACACTAGTAACAAAGAGCCAGGAGACTACCCTTTGTTTTTCCCTCAATGCTGACCGTGGCCCCAGCGAGGATATGAGGCTCCTGTCGTCACTTCTCTCCGACCTCCACCACCGCCACCTCTCTCTAGTCAGGTTGTGGGTCCCTCATTCTCTGCCTCCTGCATGTACACTGCTGCTGCCACCGTCACTACAACCTCTTCTCTGACTTGTACTACTACTACTACTTGTTCTTGCTCTTCTTCTTCTTCTTTTGTTTTTCTTCTTTCTTATTCAATTTTTCTTTTTCCTTTTTTCCTTTTCTTTTTTTTACTACTACTACTACTACTACTACTACTACTACTACTACTACTACTACTACTACTACTACTACTACTACTACTACTACTACTTACTTTTTCTTTTTCTTTTTCCACTAGTACAATTACTGTATTTCTTATTTTTATTTTTGTTTTTATTTTTATTTTATTTCATTTTTATTTTTATTTTTATATACTACTACTACTACTACTACTACTACTACTACTACTACTACTACTACTACTACTACTACTACTTATATAGACATGCCCTATGAGACATCAGGCTGGTTGTTAGCTAGCTCTCTCTCTCTCTCTCTCTCTCTCTCTCTCTCTCTCTCTCTCTCTCTCTCTCTCTCTCTCTCTCTCTCTCTCTCTCTCTCTCTCTCTCTCTCTCTCTCTCTCTCTCTCTCTCTCTCTCTCTCTCTCAGTGGTATGCCTCATGCACTTGTCCTGTTTCCTTGCCACTGTTTTTGGGGTATAATTAATATTTTTTTCATAGGTTGCCATTCTTTCAGATGTAATTTTCCTTTTTCTTTTTTTTTTTTCTTCCTTCCCTCATAGATTTTTTGTTGTTATTTTTGTCAGTCATAGGTAATGCAGCTGATGTTTATAGATAGTCATGGTTTTCAAGGCTTCATAGTTAGTTGTGGTTCTCAAGACTCCTTTCAGGTTACCAAGACTTCTGCTGGGTTGCTGGAAAGTAGTAGTGTATTCAGAAGCTTCGTGTTGCTGTTCAGAATTTCAACCTAGTGGTAATTGAGAGTGTACATTGAAATTGTAGAGTTTTCTGTTGTTAGGTTCCTCAGAATTTCCCTAGAGCAGTGAAAATGTTGATTAAAGTATTGAGAAAACAAGAAAAGTGTACATGTATAGAAACAATTGTGGCAAAGTTGAAATTTTAGACGTTACAAATTAAAGTCTGATTCCTCAAAACTTCCTTTAGACAACTAAAATATGGACTAAAGCACACAAAAAGAGAAAATACATAAAAAAAAAAAAAATCTGCCCACTTTTAAATGAAGCTGTTGACAATTGACCACCACACTCCCAGAAAATAACGACCATTGGATTATGTACTTGGCCTCTTTAACACATTATTTTCACATCACAAAGTGCATTACTGCTTCTGTTCTGTGTGCTGGCTATCGCTTGGCACTGAGTGTATGCCGGAGCTTGCCATAGTGAGCTGATAGAGGGCAAGCTTTCACATATACACACCTAGTTCCTGCTGCTTGTAGCCAGAGAAACAGCCAATGAATAATGGGCGATCACTCAAGCAACTTCCTCTCTCCTCACTGAACCAGGATTGTTCTCTCTCTCTCTCTCTCTCTCTCTCTCTCTCTCTCTCTCTCTCTCTCTCTCTCTCTCTCTCTCTCTCTCTCTCTCTCTCTCTCTTTTTTTTTTTATTGAAACAGTAGATAAAATACACAATGCCAAAGCCCTTGTCATTACGAGCGTAGGGCTATCTATGGCTATGTCTACAAAAATAATGGTATAATGGTTTACAGTGTAATGTGGTACAGACAATGGATATGTCCTTGATATATCTTGTCAGCTACTGCTGGTCGGCGAGCCACTCGTTCGCTCGGCACTTGAAGATGTGCAGGGAGGTGGAGCGGTGCAGGTCCGTGCTGAGCACCATCTGGTTCCACAGGCGACTGTACCGTGGCAGGAAGGAGCGTATATTATGCTCAGTCCTGCTGAACGGTACAGCCACCGTGTGTGGGTGCTCAGAGTTTCCTGCCGACCGCGTAGCTTGAGTAGGGGGCGGCGGTCCAGGGAGGCGCAGAGTAGCGAGGTGAGGGGTGTGCAGTGCCTGAGCTTTGAACATAACACAAAGCCCCGCCACATCCCGCCTGTGCTGCAATGGCTGGAAGGTGTCTGGTGCGTGGCCCCGCGTGCAGACCCTCACCAACCTCTGGGCTCTGGTCTGAACCCTTTCTAGGCCGGTGAGGTACAAGGGGGGGCAGGAGGACCAGGTGAGGGTGCGTACTCCATAACGGGACGCACCTGTGCCTTGTAGAGTGAGGACACCCCTTGGGCATCCAGCACGTCCCCCACGCGTCTGATGCAGCCCAGCTTGTAGGACGCGTCCCTGGCAACTTTCTTGACGTGGTTGGTGAAGGTGAGGCCGCCGTCAAATTCCACACCCAGGATGTTGATGGAGTCCTGGGGAGTCAGCCTTCTGCCCTCAAGGAAGATGGCCGGTAGTGGGCGAGGCTGACCGTCTGCCTGCCGTGTCCTGGAGATGTGGAGGAGCTGGGTCTTCTCCGGGGCCAGTGTGACCTGCCAACGCCGCCCCAGGAGACGATGGTGTCCAGGGCCCGGTTTATTTTGGTGATGGTGGCCTGGCTGTCGGTCCTGTCGCAGACGAATGTGAGTGTGCAGTCGTCTGCATAGGCGTGTGCCTCAGGGATGAGCTGCAGGATGTCGTTGAAGTAGACATTCCACAGCAGGGGTCCGAGGACGCTACCCTGAGGCACACCAGCCCTGACAGGGTGCGGGGCAGAGGTGTGGCCACTCACCACCGTGCTGGAGGTCCTTGCACCGAGGTAGTCCTGCAGGAGCTGAAGGAGGCCGCCACACACCCCCAGGCTCTGCAGTTTCGCCACGATGCCTCGGTGCCACACCCTGTCGAACGCACCAGCGATGTCCAGGGCGATGACGTACACGTCGCTGCCGCCATCCAGCGCCGTGTTCCACGCTGCCGACTGAAGGAGGAGCAGGTCAGCAGCGGATCTCCCTCGCCTAAATCCAAGCTGCTTTGGACTTAGGAGGTGGTGAGCTTCCATGAATGTTGTGATTTTCGAGGCAATGATGGCCTCAAGAAGCTTGCCCACCACAGACAGGAGGGAGATGGGGCGATAATTGGAGGGGTCAGCCCTGCTGCTCTTCTTGTGGATGGGGACGACCCTCGCCTCCTTCCACTGCGACGGCCACGTCCTGGAGGACAGGCACCTTCTGAAGAGCAGAGTGAGGGGTGCTGACAGCTCTGAAGCGCACCTCCTCAACAGGTGGGGACTGATGTTATCTGTTCCGAGGGCCTTTTTGGTGTCCACCTGGAGGAGCAGCTTCTCCACCTCAGCTTGGTGTATGTGGAGGCAGTCGAGGGTCGCCCGCGTCCTGGCGGGGATGAGTGGTGGGACGCGATCTGGCTCAGGCACTTGCATCTTCTTGGAGAAGTGGGCAGCCAGCAGCTGGGCCTTGTCTCTGTTCCTCATCACGAGGCCTCCGTCCGGTGCGGTGAGTGGCGGGATAGTGTCGTCAGAGACGAAGCCCTGCTGCTGCTTAACGCTGCTCCACCACTCCTTGCTGCCCACGTTCTGGCCAGACAGCTTGTGCCTCAAGGTGCCCTTCCATCTGCGAATGGCCTCCTTTTGCACTCGCTTCATGCATTTACACGCTCTCTCTCTCTCTCTCTCTCTCTCTCTCTCTCTCTCTCTCTCTCTCTCTCTCTCTCTCTCTCTCTCTCTCTCTGTATTCTCCCTATTCCATCATTCTCATCCCTCACTTCTGCACTCGCATACATCTAGACCACTTATCGTTTGAGGAGTGTATGAGTGAGGGAAGTGTTGCAGAGAGAGTGTGAGAGAGCAGTCCTTGGGTTTGATGAAGGGGGAAGGGATGATGTATGAGTGAACTACAAGGGCAGTAGGGGATAGTGGTTGTGAGTGTACAGTTATACAGTTATTTAAAGTGTAATTGTCAGATACTGCCTGTTATTTGTTAATCAGTCACCAGACATGACTTACTGTATTTAAACACTTCTGTACTGGCCATGGATACAGTTGTTTAAAGGTCTTTTATTTTATGTGGTTTTATATTTGAAATCAATTATGAAGCTACATTGAGTCTTTCTGTGACATGAGTCTTAGAACACATAGAATACTTGATAGCAAGAGTATCAAGTTTAACCATCAAAATACCAATTATCAACAAATCCTCAAATTATGACTGAGTTACTAGCTTCCATTTAGTCTTGTGTCTCTGAATCATGAGTATATTTAAGTATCACCTTTTTTCCACTTAATCCCAACTGGCAAGTGAGGAAACATTTTTTTTTTTCATCTGAATCTAGTTATAGTTGCAGGGAGTAAAGGTTGCTTCTTTTTCATATTTCCATTCCCCTCATAGGACTAGAAGCACCAGGGCCAGTGGGCCAAATTACCAGTTGTAGAATGATGCTGGTATTATAAAAGGAGTTTTCAAATGCTTACAATACATCAACGATCATGAATATAGCCCATTGGTATTACTAGACAGTTGTGGTCTCTGTTATACCTGCTTCAGTGCTCCTTTAAGCCTTTGCCACCTTATTTCCTTTGTCCAACCTTTCCCTATCCTCTAACCTTTCCATACAAAAGAGGAGGAGAAGCTTCACTGAACAGGGTACTATTAATCTTTCCTGTGGGTGAAAAAAAAAAATCTTTGTCTACCTTCCTAATTCCAAGATATTCCATCTCTTAGCTCAGACTCCTTCAGCACCATCAACACTGCCTCACCTATCTTGGGCACTGCATTATCTACCTTACTTCTAGACAAATAGCCTCCCCACAGCTCTGAGATGGACGGTCTGCGGCAGGAGGTCCAGGCACTACAGCAGGAGGTGTCTGGGCTGCAGGAGGCACAGCGGCGACGGGGGGACAGACTCACGGCTTCCACCCAACGCACCACCAGGCCAGGAGGGGTGTCTGGTGGGTGGCTGATCACTTTTTTTTTTTTTTTTTTTTTTTTTTTTTTTATTTATTTTTTTTTTATAGGGGAAAGCTGGCCAGTGGCAACAAAAAACGATTATTTTAAGGGTATACTCAGATGTCAGTCCCCAAACAGGTTAGGTCTGCTTCCCTTGCTTTCTGGTAAACCAAAATGTGAAATAAGATACAAGGAAGACATGAAAAAAATGCATATAGAAATTAAAAGACTAAATTGTTGAACCCATTAGTAATTGAGACTGGAAGTTGATTTTTAGAGGCTACATATTGGTGATGTGGTGATGGGTTGTGTTGTGCTTGGTTATAAAGTTATATGTTGTTTCTTATGTGTTGTATTATATTCTGGTGATTCTTTTGTTGCTTACATTCACATCTTGTATGTCTGCAGTTATGATATCTGTCAAAGTGTTACTCATTATGTTTTCCTGTTAGTTTTGCTTTATAGATAATTTTGTTTACTTTTCTGGTAGTTAAAATTGATGTTTTCATTCTTTTGTGCCTGATCCTTTATGCATTTCTTCTATTCATATATTGACTGCATACTCATTCATAATTATTAATAATGATAACAGTAATGTAAAGTAATGTCTTCTCACTCATGCAATACTCATTTACATAATAACTAGTCACCAGTACACAATTTTCAATCATGATATTTCACCTTTATATATTACTCATTAGATGACACAACCTCCACACCACAGCTTCATTCACTTAACTAACCACCAGTGCACAATTTTTACTCACAATATTCCATCTTCTATAAACCACTCACTATTTAATACAACCTCCACACCACAGCTTCATTCACCACCAGTACACAATTTTTACTCGCAGTATTTCACCATCTATGAACCACTCACTATTCAACACAACCTTCACACCACAGCATCATCACGCTCTGGCTCCAGCAGTGAGGCACACACCCCACCAAGCCGTCGACCTCGCCCCTCCAGCGCCAGGCCCCCCGCAGCAGGCACCCGCCCACCACGCAACACGAAGGCCTCCAGCGAACCACGGGAGACAGCCAGTCCTTCTCGGCGCACCACAAGCACCCAGCCAAGAAAACCACCTCCTGCGAAATCCTCCTCCACCCGCACTGCATCCTCTTCCATGTCCTCCTCCTCTCAGATGTCCCCAAGGAAGCAGCCCACGCCAGGTAGTCGTGGGGTGGTGAAGCAGAGCAGGCAGCCCACACCTTCATCTTCCCTCTCCTCCAAGACCTCCACACCCACAGCCTCCCCGAGTAAGGTCCCAGCAAGAGTCACGAGCTCCTCTTCCTCGTCCCCGCAACACAGGTCAAGTCTATCTTCACCACAGCAGAAAAATGGCACACCAAGGTCATCCAGGCAGCAGAACGGTATGATTGGTTCTCCACAGCACAAGGAGGGTGTCAGTGCTTCACCTAAACACAGAAATGGGGTCATCGGGTCACCTCGGGTCAAGCCAACATCCCCAGTCAAGACCCCGACACCCAGGTCTTCCTCCAGGTCATCCACCCCTTCATCACAGGTCAGGTCTTCCCCTAGCAAGGTCACTGCCTCGCCCCGCTCCCCCTCCAAGGTACCCCAGCCCAGTCCTAGGGGAAGGAAGGGTGCTACAGAGGCTCCCCCACCTCCACCACAGCACACCCCTCGACGGCAGGGTAGCTCTGGCCTTTCTTCTACGGTAAGTGTGTGTGTGTGTGTGTGTGTGTGTGTGTGTGTGTGTGTTCATCTAGCAGTATATTTATCTATTGCCGTATTTGCCAGACTATAAGGCAACTCTGTGTATAAGATGACCCCAAATTTTTTTGGGGAAAATTTAGGTTTTAAGCTATTACCAGTGTATAAGATAACCCTGGGGAGCCATAATATGGCCGTTCCCTCACTACTGCTGTTGTCAGTTTCAAAATACAGCTGCCCTTTATTTATTAATCCATCAATTAATTAGCTCAGACACAAGTACCTAAAAATAGAAGGACTTTAAAAAAAAAAAACCTAGTATTGCTTTTACTTCACAATATAGGTAGGTAAGAAAATGTGGATGGGTGCATCGACTCATGATGTGTATGTATGTACGTATGCAATTTATTGGCTGCAGTATGAATACGAAGGTACCATGGCCCTTAATGTTCATCACGGGGTTAAAGAGTTGTATTTTAAGACAACCCCTTGATTTAGGAGTGTAAAAATTGGCAAAAAAAACATGTCTTATACTCCGACATATACAGTGATATTTATCTTACAGAAGTAACAAGTGGGATTTCAGATTACATAGTGAGTTTCTGTCTCTGCATTTCATTTGGGCAGTCATTGCTTTAAATTTATAGGTATTTTTAGAATTTATTGTGCCCCTATTTTGACTGTTTCATTCCTTTGCACCTTTAGGTTTGCAGGGTTTGGTCTTGCTTATTTTATTATGTCTCAATCGTATTTTTAATTTGATCTGAATATTTTTTGGCATACATGATTTCTGGTAATACATTCCATTGATTTATTGTTCTCTCTGAGAGCTGAATTTTCTGTTATCTTGTATGTGTATGTGTGTAAAGCTCTGTAAATAGATTCTTTTTCCTTTGATTGTTTTACCTTTTAAGTTTTTGGCTTCATTTTATATCCTAATCCTTATCCCTTATATTCTCCTTTCTCTATTTCACTCTTAAGATTCTGGCTCTATATACTATTTCTCCTTTTTTCAATACCTCTTTCTTCTCATTCTTGACTTTCACTATTCCTTTCCTTCACCCAGTAACCATCCCTTCCTTATAACCCATCCCTTTCCCTTCTGTATTATTTCAATCTTAAAATTCTTGCTTTTTACACTACTCTTTTCTTTTAACCACTTTCTTCCTCTCCCTTACTTGACTAATACTATTCCATTCCTTCATCCAGTAACCATCCCTTCCTTATAACCCATACCTTTCCCTTCTCTATTATTTCAGTCTCAAAATTCTTGCTTTGCACACTATTTGTCTTTTCTTTTAACCACTGTCTCTTTCTTCCTCTCCCTTACTTGACTTACACCATTCCATTCCTTCACCCAGTAACCATCCCTTTCCCTCATCCTTTACCAACATCTCTTGCACTATACCACCACCAGGAGGAAGATGAGAGGGTGCTGGCTGAGATAATCTTCCAAAGGGACACTGATACAAGCTTAGAGGTGGCCCCTGATACACCTCGCTCTCTCTCCATGGCAAGGCAGCGAACTGTTACCCTTGATACTCAGGAGGAAGAGAGCTTGCAGGAACACACCTCTCTCTCCTCACAAGGCATGGGTAGCAGGGAAGAGGAGGGACTAAAGGAAGAGGAGGAGTTGTCGCCAGGAAAGAGAAGAAGGCGAAAAGATAGAGAGGTGAGTGTGTGAGGGTTTAAAAGTGTGTGTGTGTGTGTGTGTGCTTTGTGTGTTTTGGATTTTGGTTGTCTTAGTTTTTGTTTTCTTTCATTATGTGTCTTGGGTTTGGTTTGTGTGGTTTTTGTTGTTTCTTTTGTGTTGTTGCTTTTGGTGTTTGGTTTTCTGGCTATTGATTAGGTTAGGTTTGACTTTGGTGTGTGTGTGTGTGTGTGTGTGTGTGTGTGTGTGTGTGTGTGTGTGTGTGTGTGTGTATGTGTGTTTTTTGTGCATATGTTTTCTTTCTTGCCATTTGTAACCACACACACATAATCACTTTTCCCAACCATAAGTTAGTGTAACATAATTTTACAGTGTAGTACAAGTAACACAAGTCAATTCACCTTAGCCTAACACTGAATAACTAAACCAGTACTTAAGATGTCACTGCTGTTCACTTCAATACAAACTAATGTCCAGATTCCTGTCCTTAGTGTTGTTGTCACTGCTTCATTCACTGTTAATACTGTCAATGATAACTTGAGTCCTGTAAGTAGGTAAGGAGTGATTGTGTCTAGTGTACATGTATATCGCTGTTCATGTCGGTTTTTTCACTTTTCCCCTGCTTATCCTTGTTTTTATCCTTCTCCTTGCCCTTGTTCTTATCATCCTCTATATCCTTGTCCTGCTCATTATTCTCTTTTGTCCTTGTTTTTCCTCCTTCTCATTTTCCTTGTCCTCACTTTTATTTTTTTTATCATCACTAACTCAGTCTTTGGTGTAATTATTGTTTCATTGGCTCCTTTTGCTGCAACTCTTTGGACTTCTCAGCTTTTGAATTCTGTATCTTTTCTTTCATCAGTCACTAACCCGGACAATGCTATGGTATTTGTTCTGTCTCTCCTCTTGGTGCTGTTCCTCTTGTACATGTCATATCTCCTTGTAACCTTCCTTTGTCACCTTTATCAACCTCCTTCATCACCCACCACTAACCGAGCCAATGGTGTGGTTTTTGCATGCAGCCGTCCCTCAGCAGTCCTCGGGAGCAGCTGGCAGGGCTCCTCAGCGCACACACTCGCCGGTGCCTCCACTTGGCTATGTGGCAGGACAGCCCCACAACCTCGGTACCTCCCAGGGAAGGGGCAAGCTTGGTGGAGCTGTGTGGCAGGATGAGACAGGCGTTAGGACAGCTGCGTCAGGATATGAGGTGTTAGGAGGCTGAGTGAAGGGTGTGAGTGGGTGTCTGTGAGAGCAGCGAGGTTTTAGGACAGTGAGAGTATGAGGCATTTGGAGAATGAGTGATGGATATGAGCTTCTTTTGAGCAGAGGTGCAAGGTAGGGTAAAAAATGTAGGATCTTAAATGATGTGATGAATTTAAGTTGCTATTTTTTTTAGTTAATCAGTGAGGTGTTAAGATCTGAAGGATATGTGAGTGACTGTATTTAAGAGGAAAAGTGAGGTAAGGTGAGGTTACTGTCAGGAGTGCTATGTGTGAGTAGACATTATTCTAAGCCTTAATTTATTATTGCTCAAGGTAGGAACTGTGATGGGCTTTAGTATTACATAAGTTAGGTTAGGTTAGGGTCTTGAGTGATGTGTGGATTTGCTATTGGACAGGGAAGGAATCTAGGTTGTCTTGGTAGGTTATGTGATGCTTGGGGGCTTGATTGATGTGAAGGAGTATTTGGTGTGTTTCATGAAGACAACACAGTGCTAGACCTTGCTATCTTGGTGCTAGGAAAGGTGCTACAGCTCTGTGTATCAGTACTCTTATAATTTTCTTAGATTGACATAGGATTTTAGAAGGGTTTTGTATAAAAGTGTGTATGAATGTATTTAATGGTTTATTTTCTTAGGTTTGTGTAGGTTGGTAGTGTGTGTATGTATTTGCGTGTGTATGTGTATAACTAGCATTATAGGTATTATATGAGTGTGTGTGTGTGTGTGTGTGTGTAGCTAGCATCACGGGTATCGGTATCAGGCGTATGAGGCGAGGAAATGTTGCAGCAGCTCTTGGAGTAAGTGAGCGCCTCTCCCTTGACCATCACACACAGCCAAGGCACCTGCAGGAGGCCCTCAGTTCACTCCTTGTGGGACACTTGGGACGAAACATCAAGGTCTCGGCCATTCAGTGCGGGGAGCCAGTGCTGGTACCATCACTCCTCCCTCCCTCCCTCCGTATTGTACTTCAGAATGCCTCACTTTAGTTCTGCCTCGCTGCCAGTAGAGAGACGTTCTTTGTTGAGAGAGGAAGCAGCTCCTGTAGTATTGTAGCGCTTGCCTCGCCAATCAGAGGTGTTTGAAGGGACCTGTGATGATCTGATTGGTTCCTGAGGCAGATTCTTTTGGCTTTTTGTGTAGTGCTTGTCTGTCTAGCCAATCAGAGGTGTTGTAGAGGACAGCTAGTGATCTGATTGGTCCCTAAGGCTTTCTATTACTGAATTCTGGAGTGCTGTTATGTTTTCAGGTTATCTCTTGTAGTGCTGACTTGTGTATGCTGTGAAGAGGGCTTTGCTGAGTCTTGGAAAGTAATTTGTTGTGTCTATTGTTTTGTCTGTGGTGTGTGTAGTGGGAAGAGAATGAATGGTGAAAGTAATGATGATGTGTTTGAAAGGGTGGGTGTGGCTAGTAAGGGCAGAGAAATTTGGTTAGGTGGAGAAAGTGGATGAGAATGAAAAGAAGTAGCAATAACAATGAAAGAGTAACAGAGAATGAGGTAACTACGAGCCTAATACACATATATTTGATTATAGCAGATGTAATGTTTGCAAGGAGAGAAAGGGATGAGATTAACATGAAGATTATAACATTCAAAAGAAAAACACAAGGACAGAAATAAGAGGAGGTCTTTTGCAGCTATTTTTCTGAGAACAGGTTTTAGGAGCTGAGATATAGATAGATAGGTAAATAGATAGGGAAATGTGAGTTTGGTAATAGTGCTCTCAAGAAAATCAGAGGAAGTGGTTGTGTAATAGAAAAGGTGGATGGAAAAGTTAATCGATTAAAGTGGAAGAATAAAGTATAGAGAAAGAATTAGAAAGAAGCTGTTGTGTAATAGAAAAGATGGATGGGAAAGTACATAAATGGTTTAGGGAATGCAAGAATAAAGTACAGTGAAAGAATTAGGATATTTGAGAAGTGAGTGCAGAAAATAGTGATTAAGATTATACAAAATTTTCATTGACCTAATGTTTAATAAGAACCCATAAGTCTATAGTTGTGCATGAGGCTTATAAGTAAATTTGTGCTGTTAAATCTCCTGTCTTATGTAAATCAATCTTGAAAACTTGTGGTTCGTTTCTGTCACAAGTTGTTTTGCTGATTCTGTTTCCTGTAATGCATTTTCTCTTCACATGCTTCTCTCTTCCAAGTTGATTGATGTTAATGTCCTTTTGTTGGGTTGGCATATGTTAAACAAAGAGATGATTGATATAAATCAATTAAAGGAAGGAAATATAAGTGAAATGAGGATAGTAGTTGAAGGATTGTGTGGGTGAGAGATGAAAGAATGGATCATGAAGGAAGGAAAGGAAGAGGCAGTGGAGAAGATAAGGAAGAAGGAAGTGTACATAAAACTCCAGTGAAGGAAGGGAAGGAGGGAAAGAAGAAAAGCAGTAGTCTTGAAGTTCCAGTGAAAAAAGCGAGAAAAGGGGATGAAAAGGGGGAAAGAAAGAGAGAAAATGAAAGAAGAAAGAAAGAAAAGGGGGTGAAAAAAGGAAGAAAGAAAAGGGAATGAAAAGGAAGAGAAATCATGGAACTTGAATGAAGGAAGAGAGAAAACGGGATGAAAACTGGAAGAAAGAAAAGGAGTAATCATTAAACTTTAGTGAAAGATCAGATGGAAAATGAATAATGGGAAGAAAATAAAGTAATTCATCATATAAAACTCATTGGTCATCATGTCATTATATCAAAGCATCAACCTTTCTATGTCCTGACAGGAGGAAGCTGGTCTCTTCTAAAAGCAATCCCTGTCCCTGCATATGGCTTGTGTGTGCTTTGTAAACACTCATAACTTTCTTGAATTCTGTGATATGGCACTAACAAAGGTAACTCAAAGCGTGTGTTCCTTAATGTGCACTGCTCTTGTTGTCGTGTGTTGTGTGAGTTGTTTGGGCTTGTGACACCTGTGATGCTCCTTGGTTTGTTTGTTTGGTGAGAGACAGAAAGAGAGAGAGATAATTTTTTGTGATATTTCAGTGGTGTCATTGTCAGCCAGTGCACAGTGAAAAATTTCATTACGTAATATGTTTCTTCACAGATTTTTTTTTTAAGTGGTTTTGTAAGTGGAGCCAGTCTCTTGATACCTTGGATTGTTTCTAAGGTCTTCATTATTGGCAGGATAATCTATACCAACCATCATTTACTCAGTGTAGGTGATTACTTTGGCCTGAGCAGCAAGGCATGTAGTACTGTACGGAACGATTGATTTATCGTAATTTGTACCCCCAAAAAATACAGTACCGTAATTTAGTACGGTAATTTAGTACCGTACCAGTAAATCACTCTCGTACCGTACTGGTATGCTAAAATATCGTACCGTAACTTCATACCTTATTTTGTACCATGCGTACAGAAAATTTATATGATAAATCATACACATGTGGTACAGTGTATACTATTTTATTTCTATAACGTGTTATATTTCATGGCATTCAATATATATACTATGAATATCATTAAACTAGGAAAAGTATATTACTTTAGAAATACATTTACACCTATTTACAGACGCATCATGTGTTGCAACACAGCAACATTATTGCATCAATTATGTCTGCCTTTAGACTTAGATGTCGCTCATTCATTATGAAGTGCAAACCCGAGAAAGTTCTTTCCACTCTGGCTTGCGTCACAAGAAGCGCGACTGCCACTTCAGCATTTTTTTTTTTGGTTGAGATTGAGGATGACAGTGCCACCAATGAAAAATATTTTCACTTCTGCTCATCCGTGGAGTGTTATTGAAGCTCTCAACAACTAGAGAACCTTCATGCATATTAGTGGCTGCTTTGGCTCGAGCTAAGGTATCATTCCTTACATCCACCATCACACCCACACCACACCAGTCCTTACGTCCACCATCACACCCACACCACACCAGTCCTTACGTCCACCATCACGCCCACACCACACCAGTCCTTACGTCCACCATCACGCCCACACCACACCAGTCCTTACGTCCACCATCACGCCCACACCACACCAGTCCTTACGTCCACCATCACGCCCACACCACACCAGTCCTTATGTCCACCATCACGCCCACACTACACCAGTCCTTATATCCACCATCATGCCCACACCACACCAGTCCTTACGTCCACCATCACGCCCACACCACACCAGTCCTTACGTCCACCATCACACCCACACCACACCAGTCCTTACGTCCACCATCACACCCACACCACACCAGTCCTTATGTCCACCATCACGCCCACACCACACCAGTCCTTACGTCCACCATCACGCCCACACCACACCAGTCCTTATGTCCACCATCACGCCCACACTACACCAGTCCTTATGTCCACCATCATGCCCACACCACACCAGTCCTTACGTCCACCATCACGCCCATACCACACCAGTCCTTATGTCCACCATCATGCCCACACCACACCAGTCCTTACGTCCACCATCACGCCCACACCACACCAGTCCTTATGTCCACCATCACGCCCACACTACACCAGTCCTTACGTCCACCATCACGCCCATACCACACCAGTCCTTACGTCCACCATCACGCCCACACCACACCAGTCCTTATGTCCACCATCACGCCCACACTACACCAGTCCTTATGTCCACCATCATGCCCACACCACACCAGTCCTTACGTCCACCATCACGCCCATACCACACCAGTCCTTACGTCCACCATCACGCTCACACCACACCAGTCCTTATGTCCACCATCACGCCCACACCACACCAGTCCTTACGTCCACCATCATGCCCACACCACACCAGTCCTTACATCCACCATCACGCCCACACCACACCAGTCCTTACGTCCACCATCATGCCCACACCACACCAGTCCTTACGTCCACCATCACGCCCATACCACACCAGTCCACATGTGCACCATCACGCCCACACCACACCAGTCCTTACGTCCACCATCACGCCCACACTACACCAGTCCTTATGTCCACCATCACGCCCACACCACACCAGTCCTTACGTCTACCATCATGCCCACACCACACCAGTCCTTACGTCCACCATCATGCCCATACCACACCAGTCCACATGTGCACCATCACGCCCACACCACATCGGTCCTTACGTCCACCATCACGCCCATACCACACCAGTCCACATGTGCACCACCACGCCCATACCACACCAGTCCACATGTGCACCATCACGCCCACGCCACACCAGTCCACATGTGCACTATCACGCCCATATCACACCAGTCCACATGTGCACCATCACGCCCATACCACACCAGTCCACACGTGCACCATCACGCCCATACCACACCAGTCCACATGTGCACCATCACGCCCATATCACACCAGTCCACATGTGCACCATCACGCCCATACCACACCAGTCCACATGTGCACCATCACGCCCATACCACACCAGTCCACATGTGCACCATCATGCCCATATCACACCAGTCCACATGTGCACCATCACGCCCATATCACACCAGTCCACATGTGCACCATCACGCCCATACCACACCAGTCCACATGTGCACCATCACGCCCATACCACACCAGTCCACATGTGCACCATCACGCCCATACCACACCAGTCCACATGTGCACCATCACGCCCATATCACACCAGTCCACATGTGCACCATCACGCCCAACACCCATATCACACCAGTCCACATGTGCACCATCACGCCCATACCACACCAGTCCACATGTGCACCATCACGCCCATACCACACCAGTCCACATATGCACCATCACGCCCACGCCACACCAGTCCACATGTGCACCATCACGCCCATATCACACCAGTCCACATGTGCACCATCACGCCCATATCACACCAGTCCACATGTGCACCATCACGCCCATACCACACCAGTCCACACGTGCACCATCACGCCCATACCATCATGCCCATAGCATAACCTAAGTATGGAAAAAAAAAAAGAAATATATATAGGATCTTACCTTATAAACAGAAGACTAGTAGATGTATCTTGGAGTGAAGAACACCATGAAGAGAAGAAACAACACTTATGCCCCTGGCCTAAACTCAGTCTTGACTCTCAGGTCTTGACTTGTCTTCTGTGAAGGTCCGGTAAAAACTATTGTGCTGGGCTGCCGGCTGACCCCGGTGACCCATTGGCCGTCACATGCCTTGGCAATTGAGGTCAGGACAAATTACTTGCTTAGCTACCGTCAGCTACTCCACCCTTGATCCCCTGGGAAGGCTGAGGCCTTACTGTCCTGACATTAATGACCTTGCCACTCCAATACATGTCCCATGGGAGTGCCGGCACATGACCTCACTCACCTCATTAGTCACCTGAATGACCTGATCACAAACATCCAGGTGTTTGCCTATATCTTGGTAGTTGGTACAAATAAAGGTACGAAAAAGGTATGAAAAAATATCGTACTTTCATACCGTACCATACTATTAGAAGAATATCGTACCATAATATCGAACCGTACTTTTGACATCCTCAGATCCGTACTGTACTGTAATTTTGTACCGTACCATACCATACTACATGCCTTGCTGAGCAGTAAAGAGAGTTATATCAGGGATTCACCTCCTTCTTCCTTCTACGCATGGGTTCTCTTTTGGTCAGTAGCTCAACTCAGTGTTTCCTCTTACTAAATTCTAGGGTGTTTCTGTTTTCAGGTAAGATCTTGCAGTACTTAGAACTACCATAAAGAGGGCAATACTGGGATTCATTACCAGTTGGGCCTAGGTAAACACTAAGGCTTAGATGGATGTTGGTTGGTCTTGAGTATTCTACCTCTACATAACAGTTATACTTGATCTTTACTTTCTTATACACTCTTTTTGAGGCTAAGATTGTGTACTTGTTTAATGTGATAAGGCTCCATGACGTCAAGGCATTATCCAGCGTTGCACGAGTCCGTGTTATGCATGTGATATTGTAGATACAAGTATAAAAAAATTTGGAGACTGTGAAGGAACATTGTTTGACAGTTATGTCTTCAGGTTCCATGGCATGAGCTGTCCACTTTTCTTGGAAGTATTTTCACCTTCCACTCTGTCAGTGATCTTTCTCTCCTCTCTGCATGTCCCTCTCGTGTGAGGAAGACAGACATGAGAGGCAAGACAACCTCTCCTTCCCTTCTGATGATACAGACTGGAACTTTCCATTTTGATGTCTTAGTATAGTCTTGCCTCTGTGCTGTATACATGTAAATGATGACTTGGCCAATTTCTTCTTAAATGTTGTTGTGTTGACTTCATACTGTATGAAGTGATAGTGGTAAGCAAACCACTTGTTAATCATTGGTATATCTGTTGATAGCTGACTTAGGTAATTCTAGTATCAAAATGTTGTAATCTTGACTTACAGAATTGTTAGATAACTGATGATTGGTAAACAATTCAAGTTTTTAATCAGTTTGTTAATTTACACAAGTAGATAAATGTTTTGCTCTATTGTCATAACTGAAGAACAAAACCACTAACTAATGACTATAGTAAATTAGCCATTCAGTATTTGCTGACCAGTTTATAGTTATAAAGGTTGTGCTTTCATAGCCTTACTTCTGTGACAAAAGTAAATTAAAGCTTATGATCCCAGTTTTACCTGAAACTTCATTCCCAAAGAATGACATTGCTATCCATGGAAATCATTCATGCAGTGCCAATCATATATAATGTACATGGTTGTGCAGGGCTCTCATGACCTTGCTGGCCTTACTTAGGGATGTGTTTTTTTTTTTCCTGGAGTGTTGTGTTGAGGTTCTTTTTCTGAAGTGTGTGGTTCTTTGCTGTGTGGGAGATGCCTGACTGGTCCTTGCCTCGCAGATCGCCGAGACCCTGGATGTGTTGCGCTCACTGCTGTCAGGCCACCTCAGTAGGCAGCAGGAAGTGAATCACCTGCTGACCAGTGCACCACTGCTGGTTGGAGAGGGTCAGGTCAGTTAGTGTCTTTATTTCACTCTTCCTGTTCATCACCTCACTGATTTCTTCCTTTTACTCACCTTCATTCACTCTTCAGGGCAACGGTGGAGGGGCCCTCCAGTCACCCCGAGGAGGAGGTCAAGCCAGGAAAAGTCCACGGCAGGTACCTGAAGGAGCAGAAGGAAAGACACTGGTTCGCCAAGGGACTTTCAATGTGGATGAGGAAGGGATGGAGGGGGAGCAGGAAGGCCCTACTACCCTCCATGCCACCCTAGATGCTCACCTCACCAGGACGAAAGGTGTGAAGCAGCTCAAATAATGGGGTGACCAAGGGAGAGAATGAGAAAGAGAGGGATGGTTGCCATTGCTGCTGCTGCTGTTGCTGCTGCTGCTGCTGCTGCTGCTGCTGCTATTGTTACTGCTGCTACACCACTTTTGAGACTGTGGGGAGATTTTTTTTTTTTTTTTTTTAATGCTATAAGGACTGGTTACTCTTCTTTTGTTGCTGTCACTTTAACTATTTCTTCTTTCTCTGCTTCTATTACTACTGCTGTGATTCCTTTCCAATTCTAATTTGCTGATACTCATAACTGTTACTGTTTCTGTTCTTATTAGTATTACTGCTTCAACTACTACTGCTTCCACTTCTATTTCTGATATTATTACTGCTACTTCTACTTTTCCTCTTCCTCTTCCTCTTCCTCTTTCTCTTTCTCTTTCTCTTTCTCTTCTTACTATGTTATCTGGATTATTGTCCAAGCTAATAATTTCACTACTTCAACAACTGTGACTCTACTACTATTCCCTTTACTATTTCCTTCATTTCCCTCATTACTACTGTTGTCATGGTGGCAGTGGTGTTGTGTCCAGTAGCCCCATGACACAAGTGTTCTGTCTGTGATGTTCAAAAAAAGTTCCTTTCGTCACAACACAGGGAGGAGTCTCATGAAGTCTTGGCATCACAGAACTCTTTGGCCAGTGAGTCAGTGAGGTTACTGTCAGATCAGTGTGTAGGCTGTGTTCAGGTGTGAGTGTAGTCTGTGTGTGGGTGTGGTGTGGGCTGGAGTTGACTGTTCTAATTGATCACAAGCAGTTTCACAATCCAAGGAATTTATGTTGATAAAGTACAGGTGAATTGTGGTTTATAAGTTGGTTATGTTCATTGAAAATCTTTATGAATTTACAGAATGAATTTTGTGTTTTGTAGATATTTTGAAATTTCAGTATTTTTAGGTTATTTTATATATTTATTTTTTGTTAGAAATGAGAGTTCTACATTTGTAAATCAGGATAATGAACACAATTACTTTATTTGCTATGGAAAACTTGTAAATCATGAATTTTGCTTCAGCTGTGTTGTGTTCTGAACTGAAGTGATCAGAAACTGTTTCAAGGTCAGGTAGAGATTAGGACATGGAGGAGCAGAGAGTAAGAATCTATATTTAGAGCTGAGCAGAGTCCACTTTCATAACTTTTCCAGCCATTTTGTTGACATTCTCTCATAATTTTGGTTTTGGTCGGCTGTTCATTGATCTTCTTTGATTTCCCAAGTTAGGGGAGACTCGGCGAAGACAAACTTTTAAGTGAATGTCTATGAACTGGCTGAAGAAGTAGTAGTACCTCTTGTTCAGCTCTGAATATATTCTCCCATGTCCCTTGTGTTCTGGAGTGACAAGACTTCCTTGAGATCATCCTCTTTGCTTATTGACACTTCTATTTGCTACTTAGTATTTTTATTGTGTGGATCATTAGTCATCCGGTCTTGTGTTTGCCTTCCTGAGGCCCGTGATGCACAAAATGTGTTACACATTCACAAGGATTGAATGTTCTCTGTATTAATGTCTATGTAACCATTATGTTAGCAATAGCATTGCACACTGTATTATAATATTTACGGAAGTCTCGTAAGTCACGTATATAATGCACAAACTTAAGCTTTGCATGCACATAAACTATGGATCTCCTCTTAGTATCATGTGATATAATGAAATGCATGGACACTTTTGACACTTCTGTAGCTAGCTTGTTTGTTTTGGTTGAAGGTGAGGCTGTGTAGATCTCTCCTCAGTATTGTGATATATTAGTGCACACAAAACTATTTATATTGATGCACAAATCTATTTTTTATCTCTTAAGTGGCCTCTTTTATTTGGTTGTAGGTGAGGTCTGTTAGGTCTCCTCTCCCTGCTGTCTTTGTGATATATTAATGCATACCAAATTATTGTCATCTTCCTATTTGATTTTCTCTCTTTGCTGTCTTGATTAAGTGAAATGTGATGATGAGAGGAAATGCAGGATGATGCAAAAAGTATTATGTCTAATGTTTCAGCTATTACCTTAGACTGAAGATCACAATAGTAGAAACATTAGAGATATAAAATGTTTCTGCCTCACTCTGTCTTCCCTCACCACCATATTCCTTTCCCTTGCTGTGCTTTATCTTGATTGTGATATACTGATGCACCAAATTTTGTACCACCAAAGTACTGAGGTTATTTTGATTGAAGGTGAGGGATGAGTTTTTTTTTTTTTTTCCATGCTCAGTGTTGTGTAGTGTTGCTGTCCCTCACCACAGCAACACTCACGTAGCCAAACCCAGACATCGATTCATGATAAGAGTTGCCATGTTCCCTATAAAATCTCTACTGTGGATAACTTGCTATTTGCATCTCCCTGCTTTTTTTTCACGGGATGTAGGTTGATCAAGTTGTCCATCTAGGAAGCAGAAGAGATTGTTGCTGCTGATTTGTTGAAGTACTGCTCATGTGTCAATGCCTCCCTGGCTTTGCTTCATGGGATGTTGATTGGTTTATGAAATGGACCTGGAGGAGATGTTCAAGATAGTTGTGGTTTTGACATATTTAATTCTTGTTTCATTAATATCTCCAGGTCTTTATTAAGGAGGATGTTGATTGACTCAAAAAATCCCTCAGGTAGAAGCGGCATTCAAGTTGATGGTTGTTTTGACACGTTTACCTCCTATTTTGTCAGTATTTGCAGATGTTTATTGAAGATGTTACCTTAGAAAATTAATCAGGTATAGAAATATTAAAAATAGTGTTAGGTTTATAAACCTTTATATGACCGTTTTTTCTGCAAATATTGGGTCTTTCTCACTTACTCATGGCTTCTTTCATATAGAACATGAGGATCTTTAAGCTGTGCTGTCAATAACATCACTTAATTCATCACAAACATCATCCTTGAGTGGTTGTTGATAGTGATCTTTTACTTCCTCCCCCAAAAGGTTGATCAATTGAATAAAAACATTACTTTAAGAGGTTTGGAATTGATAAAGCAGTTTTTCTTGTGTATGAAATTATTTAAGAATCCCTTGAAGCTATCACTTTCCCCAACATGTAAATAAGTGGAGTTACAGTGATGGAGGTTTTCTGTTCATTCAGCAGGTCATTTGTTAATAGATCAGGTCTTACTTTCTATATCAAATAATTCAGGAATCTAATCAATTTGTTACTGTTCCCTCATCTTGTCAATAAATTGAATTACATACAATAATGTAATAATGGATTTTTCTGTTGATACAGCAGGTTGTGAATTAATGTGGCAGGTTTTATTTTCTTCTATATCAAATGATTCAGGAAGCTCACAGATCTAGAATTTTTCCTCTGACTATGTCAATAAATGGAATTATGTACAGTGACAGGAGGATTTTTTGGTAGACCGCAGGTTATCTATCAATAAGGCAGGTTTTGTTTCTTCCTGCTTTCCTGAATTATGATCCTCAGTAGGGCACATTCTGCTTGAGGCCTCATTTACCTTCTCTCAGGACATGCTGCATGGTTACTAGGAGACCCTTGTTACATATCTAAGCTTTGGCAGCTGCAGACAAGGGCTTGTGGTGGCTTACTACTGCATGGCTGGACAGGGTTGTATACTAATGAACTGAGAATCTCATCTCTACCCCAGAAGTTTGTTGTTCCCAGGAATTTAATTATTTCTGTGGTTTTTTAACATTTCTTCTGTCTTTTGCTCATTCTTGGGGATATTGGTGTCCTCATCAATCCGTTGGTAATGTGTGAGGTGCATGAAGGACGTTGATCCTTTGCCTCAATATTGTGTAGCTTACTGAGTGCCCTGGTTGTGTTGGCACATTGCTCAGGCCCTTAATAGGGTGGAAGCTGCTTATACCATGCCATTCTTTTGGTGGTCAGACAGCCTTGCTTGTTCAAATGCTCTGGAAAAGCAAAAGTGTACATACAGTGAATGGACTAGAATCTGCATTGTATTTCATTCTATTACTATACAGTTGCTTTTACATATGTAATTCAGGTTATACTTACAAGTGCTCAAATAATCCCCTTGTTTTGTTATAGAGAATAAGAAATAGCATGGAAAGACCATAGTTAAAACTGGTTGTAAAACTATGAGCCACAGGAAACTACAGACTGATGGTTTAACTTCAGAGACACAGAATCAAGAGGCATTTTGTGTCTTCAACTCCTGCTAGTCATGTCAGTTGTAGATTAACATGCATATTCTCCTACTGTGTTGTGCATCTTAACCCAGTCTCAAGTCCTGATTTGCTGAGAGTCTCCTTACCAAACTTGACATTTTGAGAAACTAACAACAGATCAGGGGACTTGAGATTAAGGGAAAATATTAAACAGTAGAAATGAGTGCAGCACGTTAACCAACTATTCTCCAGGACTACTTGTATCCGCTGTGTTTACTTGTGGTCAGTCTTGCTTGTGTTGTGCCTCGGGCTGGAGTGTCACTGCCCCTTGCCACTGTTTATACAGAGGTTGTTGTTCACATGTTAAGGTTGTCCCATGCAGGAACAGTTTGTTGAGATTAGTGTGTTATGCAAAATAGGTTAAGTCCCATCCCCCTTTTTTTTTTTTTTCCTTCTAAATTAGATAAATTTTTGTTTGCTTAGGGCATAAGTGCCACTAAGGAACACTCTTTGGTTGGCAAACTGAAATTGTGTTCTTCAGGGATGACTCGTGTAAATCTTAATAGTGGAGAGTTTAGTAGGAGTGAGGATTGCCGTCACTGCCCTCCCTTCCTGGTGCTCCTGGAAGCCTTGGACGCACAAACAGCGGCATAACTAGTCCGAAGGATTGTGAAACTGACGGCTTTTGGAGATGTAAGTGCGTAGTTTGCTTGTTCATGCAGTATAGGATCTGTGAGCTGAGAAACTTTAACGAGGATATCAGCAAAGACTCTGTGAGGGGATTTATTACTTCCATATTTTTGTAAGTAGCAGGAGAACTTTGTGCCTTTTCTTAGTACACATAAGGGAATCTGGTAGACTGGAAACACTGCTATGAAACACTCATCCTCCCTTGTGTCCGTCTCTGCCATGAGGGAGCAGCACTTGTAGCTTCTGGTGTTCTGTGGTCTTGTAGCCAAAGTGCAGAGCTTTATCCATTTACTGTGTACTGTATATTGAAGAAAGGCAAAATATAAACTCATGGTACTCTTTGATCTTTCTCTATGCTATACCTTTGTAGATATAAAATGCACACTATGTATTTTAGAATATATGGCCCATCATAGGAATAAGGTAATTAATTTTTCTATTACTGTCACTGAAACCAATTAATTTTTGTCTTTCTTATAATCAATGGTTATTTTTGCCAATTTCCCCCAAAATGTGATGATACAAAGTAACACTGCCAGAATCACACACACACACACACACACACACACACACACACACACACACACACACACACACACACTGAAGAAACAATGTTTGTAAAGCCTCAGAATGTACAAGGAAATGTGCACATGGATGACATTAAGATACCTAAAAAGGAGTTATATAAAATGTTGGAGGAACTTAAAGATGATAAAGCGATGGGACCAGATGAAGTTTCAGGAAAATTATTGAAGGAGTGTAGAGAAGAATTGATTGATCCATTATATGATATTATAAGGTGTTCATTAGAAACAGGGGAAGTACCAGTAGAGTGGAAGAGAGCTGAAGTGGTGCCCATTTATAAGGGAGGCAGTAAGGAAGAGCCTCTTAACTATAGACCTGTGTCTCTAACAAGTGTGGTCGGTAAGATTTGTGAGAGGGTGATAAAGAAATATTGGATACGGTTCCTGGAGGATCATAAGTTATTATCGGATCATCAATTTGGCTTCAGGAAAGGGAGGTCATGTGTAACAAATCTACTGAGCTTTTATTCAAGAGTGGTTGACAAAATACAAGAGAGAGGGATGGATGGACTGTGTATATTTGGATTTAAAGAAAGCTTTTGACAAGGTACCTCACATGAGACTGTTATGGAAATTAGAGATTTATGGAGGACTGAAAGGAAAAGTGTTAAAGTGGATGGAAAACTACTTGAGATGGAGGGAGATGAGAACGGTAATAAGGGATGCAAAGTCGGACTGGTTGGTGGTGGAGAGTGGAGTCCCACAAGGCTCAGTGCTGGCACCAATACTTTTCCTTGTATATATTAATGACATGCCAGAGGAGTAAACAGTTATATTAATTTGTTTGCGGATGATGCGAAGTTGTGTAGGTGTGTGAAGAGTGAAGAAGATTGTGAAATTTTACAGGCAGATCTGGATAAGATTTGGGAGTGGAGCAAGAGGTGGCAAATGGAATTTAATCTGAGCAAAAGTCATGTGATGGAGATGGGGAAGAGTGGAAGACGGCCAAGAGGGTCATATAAGATGGGTGAAGAAGTAGTGTTGAAAAAGGTGGAAAAGGAAAAGGATTTGGGAGTGATAATACAAGACCATGGGCAGTTTGAGGCTCATATTGATAAGATGTTTGGAGAAACGTATAATTTGATAAAAATATTGGATTAGCCTTCCATTATATGGATAAAGATATGATGAAGAAATTAATTAGTACGGTAATTAGACCAAGATTGGAATATGCTGGAGTGGTTTGGTCCCCTTATAAAAAGAAGCATATAAGGAAGTTGGAGAGATTGCAGAGAATGGCAACAAAAATGGTTCCGGAATTGGCAGAAATGACCTATGAGGAGAGATTAAAAGAAATGAATTTGCTTACCTTGGAACAAAGAAGAGAAAGAGGAGATTTAATACAGGTTTATAAACTGTTGAACGGACTGGATGAAGTGGATAATGAGCAAATGATGTTGAGAGAGGAAAACTTAAATAGAACTACAAGATTGCATAGTAAAAAGATAGCCAAGGGAGTGAGGAGGTGGTGTCAGCGAGGAGTGTGCATAGTTTTAAAGGAAAGTTGGATGTGTGTAGATATGGAGACGGGGCCACACGAGTATGATACCCAGGCCCTGTAAAATTACAACTAGGTGAATACAACTAGGTGAATACACACACACACACACAAAAAAAAAAAAAAAATAAAATAAATAAATAAATAAATAAAAATCCGATTGTAGATCTAAAGTTAAATAAGAACTACAGAAGATCAAATGCAAAATTAATTCTTTTCATCTCGTATATAGTCCATGCAACTCTCAATACAGATCATATAACTCATTCACTCACCACATTCATCAATGAGACACACACACACACACACACACACACACACACACACACACACACTGCAATACCCATACTGTCCACATACAGTACCACACCACACCTCAACAATCCCTCATACCTAACACCTTATCTCCATTTGCGTCTGCTCTTGTCAACCCTCACCTGTCAATCCTCATCTATCATAACGTATTGCGGATTTTTATGGTTTGATACCGAAGAAAGAGTTTCAGACTAGTGTTCCCTACGGTGAAATACACACTTCATACTCTTGGGGTTTTGAAAATCGCGCTTCAGGCAACTGTATTCAGACTGGCCAAATAACTTAATCAAATATTAACATTGGATAGTATTGATATCAAAATCAGGCACAGGAGGATGTTATTGAATTATAGGACGAACAAATACGAAACGGAAATTCCAGAAGTATTAAGTAGTGCGAGAGATCGTGACAGCCAATCAGCAGCGGCCAGGTTTATCGTGGATTAACATTGCGAAATCGCCTACGTCATCCCTAACACCATCGTCAACCACCCTAGGGCCTAGATGTGGATGTTGTGACTGTCCCGTGCCCTGACCAAAAAGTACAAAAGACGATGATGATGTAACCCAGAGATTGGCGTTCACCTGCAACCGTCGTTGAGGAAGGCATTCGTAGAAATAAACGGCATTTCTCGTTCTTGCTAATCACCAGGAAGGAAGCAAGGTGGCGTTGCTCTTGGGTCGCGAGTCTTGACTCGTGACGGCCGCACAGCTGCACACTTCATTTCTGCCGTTAACGGGTCATTCACCGCAAGGCAGCTACACCTGTTCTTCACTCGGGAGTTGAATTTAGCTAAATCGAACTGAGAAGAGGACAAAGAGAGGTATCAAGACGGCAGGCATACACGTGAGAGTGGAGTTAGGAGAGGAAACGGATTCAGGAAGACCAAACAGCGGATACGAGGTTGACAGGTCTTCCTATAGGGTTGCGAAGTGACACCACACATCCCAGGACGGGCGGAGGACTGCCAGAGCTGCACTTGTGGAATCCTAATATAGCCACATTTGTCTGGTTATAACCGCTACCCATCCACTTCTTACCTGGATTTCCATCTGCCTTCAACCGCTACGCAGATGTCCACCGACGCCACAAAGACAGATAAGAGCTTCAGTAGTTTTTAGTTTTGTTACAAGTGGTTAGGTTTGTTAGCTTTGTTGTCTGTGCAATATATCAATATATTGTGTTTTGGTTCATGTCATTCGGTGGATTTGACTTAATTTAATTTCCTTACGTTAGTGAATAATCTGTTCGAAGGAGGTGGACTAAAAAGGTTGAAGGTTTTGGTGACCTACCATACTGAGAAAGATTATCTAGACTGAAACTTCTGTATTAAGGGTAGATTGCTGAGAGCTGATTTGATTCAAGTATGGAAGATTTTGAGTGGTTTGAGCCTTCAACTAAATGGCCTATTTTCTAGAGCCACTTTGAGTAGAAAAGGGGCCACAGTTTGAAGATCTTGTGCCTTACCTGATTCTTACCTGGTTGGGCTCCCGAGGGAACCCCGCATGGCTAGCACGCCAGCCCTAGAAACAGATACTAAGGGGAGCATGGCAATAAGGAAGGGCTAGAAAGTGTGGTAATTGCCAAAAACAATGTCAGGATCAGTTTTCACAGAAGTCAAAGAGAAGGTCACCCAAGAAGATAGACAGACCCTTCTTAAAGCTGTCAAGAGAGTGATTCAGCCAGATTGTTAGGAAGGGAGTTCCAAGCTTTCACCACTGACGGAGAAGAATCTGTGTCTGGCATCACGATGACTATGAGGAACAAGGATTTTGTAACAATGACCTCTCGTGCCAATAGAAGGGGCTAAGGTGAACAGGTCGGTAGGAGAGATTGGGGAGAGATTATGAAAAATCTTCCAACATTTAATTAAGTCTTCACGTAGCAGTCTCCCTTTGACAGAGTATAGATTCAAATGTGCGAGATGCTTAGCATAAGGCTTGTTTTCAAAACCTTGAATCCTTTTTGTCCACTGTCGCTGAACTGATTCAAGCAGTTTTAAGTCGGTACTAAAGCCCGTATTCCAGACGGTAGATCCAAACTCCAGAAGTGAGCGAATATGAGAAAAGAGGAGGGTAACCATAAACTGAGGGGAGCGGCATAGTGTTGATTTTAGTAGATTATTGGACAAACCTGCTGCTTTAGAAACAACTGACCGAATGTGATCATGGAACCTCAGGGTTGAATCAACTATAATGCCAAGGTCAACCACACTGGAATTTAAGTGAAGGGGTTTGTTATTTATATGATAAGAAGAATATGGACCCAGATCAATGGTATCATGGAGGTGGGCACCAAAGCTTATGACTTTAGTCTTGGCAGCATTGACTCTTAAATCCCAGGATTCAGCGACTGTTATGAGGGTGGCAATGTCTCTTTGAACAACTGATATATCAACCAATGCAGAGGATACGTTTTGAGAACGGATAAGAAAATATAGTTTTAGATCAGCAAATATTTTCGCATTTGATTTTAGGTAAGCAGATATATAGTTCATGTATATTAGAAAAAGAAGAGGCCCCAGCACAGAGCCTTGTGGGACACCACTGGTGACCCGACCGGATAAGAGGAACTACAGGAGCCCGCTACTACGACCTGCATAGATCTGTTAGTAAGGAAAGATTTAATCCAAGTCAGGACCTTACTCTCTACACCAATGCACTGAAGTTTGTTAAAGAGTATTTGATGGTTTACAGTATCGAACGCTTTAGCAAAGTCAAAAAGAATTAGATCAACCATGTTGTCATTATCTATCCAGTAAGTAATATCATTGTAAGTTAGCAACAGCTGGTCTTCAACAAACCTCCCTGACCGAAACCCAAATTGATTAGGACTAAGTATAGAATTGACCTCCAGATATTCAAACAGCTTAGAAGTAATGATCTTCTCCAAGGTTTTGCATGGTGTGGAGGTCAGACTTATTGGCCTGTAATTAAGGGGATCACATTTTTTTCCTTTCTTAAAAATGGGTACGTGTGAATTTAGCCAGGCTAGTGGAATCCTCCCTGATTGTAATGACTTTTTAAAGAGGAGATACAGAGGGTAGGCCAGGGTGCTGGAACACTTCTTAAGCAGTGCCGGGTGAATAGAGTCAGGTCCCATAGCTGAGGTAGGATTAATACTGTTCAAGGCCTTTGTAATGTCCAACATGGTTAACTGAATTTCCTGGAAGGTTGCTACATAAGACTGGTGAGGAGATTGAGGTAGACCAGATGGAGTAGTGAACACTGAAGCAAAAGCTGAACCCAATATACAGGCCATTTCTTTTGAGTTGGATGTAAAGCCATCAGGACCAAAAAGAGGCCTAACTGAAGGGCAACCCACTTTCCTACTCCGTATATTTGAGTGGAATGGTTTGGGATTGGTAGAAAAGTTAGAAAGAATTTGGTTCTCATAAGCAATTTGTCTTTGGGTGGCATAATTTCTGTAATTGAAGTTAATGTCAAGAAAAACATGAAGGGCATCAGAAGCAATTTGTGAGTTTCTACCATGAAGTGCTCTCAACTCTTTGTAGTTATTCCAGGCTTGACTCCTAGAGGTAATGAGATCTTTAGGAGGTTTATGTTCCCAAGGCTTATGGGAAAAATTGTTACTTTTATTTGTGCGACAAATAGGGGCATAAAATTTGCCTAAGGAAGAGATTATGGTTAGAAAACTATTATATGCTTCATTGATAGACAAGTCTATAAACTCAAGGTCCCAATCAATTGAGGAAAGATACTCATTTATTTTCTTAAAGTTAGCTTTGGGCCAAAAACATGAAGAAGAACGTTCCCGTGTAGGATGACCATTAAACTGAAAAACGTAGCAGCAAAGGATTGCACAATGATCACAGTTAGGGAAAGGTGGAAGCACATTAGTGGACAGCACTCGATCCAATTCAGAAGTGAGGAAAAGATCTACGGTGTTATTTGCCTTAATATTAGTAGGTTCCTAAATCCACTGAGTAAGTCCCAGAGATGCAAAACAATCAAGAAAAAGTGAGTCAGTAGATGAAGGGTAGTTATGAGTAGCATGGCCGAACATCCAGGTAAGTGAAGGAAGGTTGAAGTCACCAATTAAAATAGTTTTCTTGCCCAAGCAAAAACTTTGAAGAAAGTTGACTAAGATAATATTATCTTGAAGAGAATAAGAAGGAGGCCTGTAGATGACTAGAATATATATATTATATTCTGTAAGGTGAACAGAGCAAACATTGGGTATAACATTGTCCATGTGAAGACATGTAATACTGTTATGTATATACAGACATACACCATGCTTGTATATGTCACCAGGAGTGTCATTTCTAAGTAAGTTGTAATTAGAAATAGAGACCGTTGAGTCAAAAATAGAACTAGTTAACCAAGTCTTAGTTATTCCCAAAATATGTACATTATTGCAAGTTACAAAATTGTGTACATAAGGTATTTTGTTTGTCAAATTATTTACATTGCACAAGCCAATATTTAGTTGAGTAAAGGGACATTGGTGCCAGCAGTGACATGAGGAACATTAGAGGAACTAGGCTGAGACTGGGACAGAGTATATGCATTAGATTGCTGATCAGACACATTGTTTGTAGGTCAAGTCACGGTTAATGTAAACTCCATGGTGAGAGGGATTATTCCTCAGATCTTTGCAGACACTTAGAAGTCGTTTCTTCTTATTACGGATCATCAACAGCTGGAATTCTCTACCTGAAATAGTTGTCAGCTCAATCTCTCCAGTCCTTCAAACATTTGCTTGAACAATTCCTGGGTCATTGTCTTATGAGTATTGTTAGCTACGTCCTTATGTGAGTTATGTTCTGCATCTATAACTAGCCAACTGTCCTGCAGTTCTCCGGCGGTACACTAGTAGTTTTAGTTGGAAGATGCAGAAGAGACTGATTAGGGATCAAGACCCTCATCTTGGTAGGTAAGAAATCTTGGTAAGAGGTGTCTGTCCCTTTACTCAAACTTATTTTTGGCATTCCTCCTCAACTGACGGGTTTCTCCACCATAAGTAACAACTTTACAAATTGACAACAAATGCAAGAGGGCACTCTAAACTCCTATACAGGCCATGCTGTTCTCTTTTGCTCTTTGAAGAACTTAGCTTGTTGGTAACAGAGTTAAGCTTGGGGTCCATTCATTTCAGGACCTTGCTCTATGTTGCGTTCCCGGCTGGCTCTCGCACAACCTTTGGTAGCGAGTTGACGGTCGAGAATCAGTAGCCTGGTGTTCTCACTTAGTATTCTCACCTGGTAGGCCACCCACTGTGAGGTACGAACAGTGCCACAGAGGGGAGAATTGATATGCAAAGTGGGGGCAGTCAAACTGCAGGCACGCCAATCCCATTACATTTTGATTACAAGTGAGTATTACTGTAATGCATAGACTGAGTTTTGTGCCTTATGCAGCAAGTAGTAGTGCAATCTGTCATGGTTGACATTACTCAATAAATTTGAACAACAAAAGACTAAGTGTGGAATGTAGAGCTCTCTCTTACTGTTACCCTTGTGGATAGGAGATATTCTACCCATTTTCAGTGCCTCAGGTATTTTTCCTGTGAGGAGAGATCTTTCCCATAAGAGTTTAAGTGGGCAGGAAAGCTGGTCTTTGCATTTCTTGAGGAGAATCGCCTGTACTCCATTTGGGCCCGGGCCTACATTTGAAGAGATCTTATTTATGTCCTCAGAAATATCCTGTGTGATAACTATATTAGTGAGGTACAGTGGAGACTCAATAATTAAACTTTTCAATACTTGAACGCAAAAGTTCGGCTTCGTATTCAAAGAAGTACCTGATAGTTGAACATCCACACACATGGTTGTAAACCAAGACTCTGTGGCCTCTTGCTTTCTCCCTCCGCCATTTGTGCTGCTGCGGTTGTCAGAATAACATTTTTCTGTGTTCTATCTGTAGTTTTTCATTTAGAGACTTAAAATAGCACCAAAGACTTATTATTGGTGAAAATATCTGGTAATCAAAGAGCTGCACACTTGGTTGTAAACAAAGCTCTGGCCTCTCCCTTCCCACTGCCACCATAGTCCCGTTGTGATACCGGTAATACCAAAACAAAATGCTGGTATTCTGGTTTACCGGATCCTTAGTCCTACAGTCACGAGAAAAATATTCTTCTGCCTTCCATCTGTAGTTTTTCATTTAGAAACTTATAATGGCACCAAAGAGGTTTGTTTGTTAATGTGAAAATAAGGAATATAGTGAGAGTGTAAATGTTAAGTAAGCCACAGCCCTCCACAGGAATCAAAGCGGGAGAAAAGTTACCACACATTTTCATGAATGGTGACTTGTCGTCCTTCTCTTGACCCTTCTCCCCTCCTCTTCTATATAATCCTTCACCAGCCTTCACTTACAGTATGTACAAATCAAATTATAAAAAGAAAAAAAACAAAATTACATTTAAGTTTTTATAAACATAAGGTTTTGCTAAGATTAGAACAAATGACCTGATTTATAGGTATCGATAGTCAGACTTTTTGATACTCAAAATTTGGAATGAATTAAGTTTGAGTATTAAGTCTCCATTGTATTTTTCTTCATCTGCTCTTGATACACCAATAAAAAAAGTTTGGGATGTAATACCACCTTGGTATGGGTTTACTGAAGCCACTTACATAAGGTTTTTGTTTAGTGAGTGCTATTTCTGATGCATTGCTGGTAAGTTTTCCATTTTCTGTGATTAAAGGACCAATAAAGTTCACAATTTTGGCTTTCTTTTAAGTATAGTGGAAGAAAACTTTGGATTTGACTTGATGTTCTCAGCTGCTGATCTTTCTTTTAGTTGAATCTGTTTATTTTGTGAGTGTAATAAATCTTATCTTCATCCAATAGTATCAAGTGTTTCTGGATTTTTCCCCCTCGGTGTATGTATAGGAGGTTTTCTTCATTCTTTCTCTGAAGTTGGTTAGTTTCCTCATCAGTATTCTGCAGTGTTGTGGTACAAGTTTCCATGTCGCTGACATTCTCTTCTTAGGTATTGACTCTTTACACACATTCTTAATTGTTTTGAGCAAGATATCATACATCTTAGCTGTTTCCATTTCACTGAAACCTTTGCCCCACTCAATCTTACTAAGCTTATCATTTATGATTTTCCAATCTGTCTCTGGCATAAGTTAAGTTCCTGTAGTGGTGTTTCAGTTTTGTAAATCTGGGTGTGGTGTTCCTTAGCTACCTAACTGTGCTCTTGTTTTCACACTCAAGAGATTAGGGTTAGACATTGTTGTGTTGAGATTATCATAGGAATGTATCATTGTGGTGTTATTTGTGAAGAAGAGGTACAGTGTATTGACTCCTGTTGAGGGATCCATCACTAGTTGTGTGAGAAAGTGGTCTTCCATTAAGGCCAATGGATTCTGTACTTGTAGTTTTCCTCTGCTGTTCCTCCTGTGGACTTCAACAAAGTCAAATCAATATGTGGGAAATTGAAATCACCAATTATTATGAAGTCAGCATTTTGTTTAGATACTGACAGGATGTGCTACAGTCTTCTTATAATGTCATTGAAGTAAGTGTCTTTAGTCCCTGGGGGTCTACATACAGTGGCTGCTATAACATCAATTGTTTTTAGGTAGAGGGCAAGCAATTCTGCATATCCATTAGAAAAGAATGACAGAACCTCGCTGTTGGCCGATATATCTTGCCTTATATACATTATTGTTCCTCCATGGCTTCTCTTTAGACAATCAGCTTGGTATACAGTATAGGTCACCCCTTGTATTTCTGCATTCATGTGGTTCTATGTCAGGTGTGATTCAGAGAAAGCCATAGATATGTACTTATCCTTTATGGCCATTTCTTCTATGTATGGGACTTTTGGTTGTTGGCTCTTTGGATAAAATCCCTTTGTTAGCATACAGGATATTACTTGATATGGGTGCTGGTACAGGAATACCCCAATAACCGAAGAGGTTACGTAACTGAAAGACTATTCGAATAGCAAATCTTCGATTATTGAAGCAATTTTTCCCATAAGAATGTTAATAAAAGGAGACAATACATTCCAAGCACTCTCCTGACTTCCTTAACTATCTACCTCCTCCCCCAAGAAAAGCATAACAAAACACAAAATATCTTGTTTTCTTTGGAAATTTATTATAAATAAAATAATATAACATGCGTGGTGGTCTGCAGCCAGGCAGGCATCAACCAGAATGCATAGGTGAGTGTTGGTAAACAGCTGTGTGGGTCACTGTGGAGGCAGCCCGGGAGGTAGGCAGCAGCAGGGTTGCCACATTGGAATCTGAAATCTCAATTTCTGCAACTTAAGTGAGGTTTTGGAGGGTTTTGTGGATGTTTTGGAAGGTTAGAATCGACTAGTAGAGAATTTCACTAGACGAGGATGGGGACGGGGATGCTTTTTACCAGCAGGAAGGGAAGGGGATGAACTATGCTTGGGCATTTGCACAAACTGAAGGCACAGAACAGGAAAAAAAGCACAAAGCACTGGAAAAAATGCCACAGATCTTCTCAGTACAATGGAAGGCACACAAATGAACTGAGAGTGGGAAAACAGATGCACGGAAAACAAAACACACCTGCATGACCACACGCGCCACCTCGCACCAAACAAAATTTGGCAGCAATTTCAAATTTGGAAGAATGAAGCAGACCATTTGGATTGAAAAAAAAATGTTCCCTAATTTTTTATTTTTGAAAGAGTGAATCATCGGTTATCGAACCTTCGAATAGCAGGGTATTCCTGTACATCTACAGCTGTGGGACATTGGTTACTTTCTGAAGGTTTTCCATTCTGTTCAATCTCTCCATAGCCTTGCCAAATATGTCCTGGTAAATCTTACCAATACCACCTCTATAAGTATTTTTAGATACCCCCATTCCCCCTTAGCAAGCTTGGGGGCACGTGGGAAACCAGATTTTTTTTTTTTTTTTTCTTCAGGGGGAGACAAATTTATTAAAATTTGCCTCCCCAAAAAAGTCTATGGATCCCTTAGCCTAAACTATCAGGGTGGTTGTGTCCCTCCCCTAGATGCCCCCAAGGGTCTTTACCCCTAACGTAACCCAAACATCTAGAAGAGGGCTGCTGTCCCCAGACCCCCATAAATTAAACTAACTGGGGGGGCTGTGCCCCCCAGAACCTCCTAGAATCTCTACCTCAACCTGAATGTCTTCTAGGAGGGGAAGTGCACCCTCCCCCCAAGACCACTCCAAGGACCCCCAACGTATTTTACTGCTTCGTTAAGAGATGTTATTGGTAAGAATATCCAAACAATCATGTGTAGTGTAGTAATGCATTATTTGCATTGCCTCATCCACCACAAAGATCAAAGTACAGCACTTTTTTTAAAATCCTAAAATACCCAAGTGTACAATAGCTTGGCAAAATACTCACAAAATTATGAAGAAATGGAGGCAGCAGTAGGTGTGTCCTCTGAGCAGTTTGGTGTGTAGGGATTGTACAAAGCAGTGTCCTCTTGAAGAAACACATGCAGATGCTTGTTAGGGTCAGGAGTGGCCATAAGAAACACCTAGCCAGATAGCCTGCAATGTGCTTCTTTTGTGTGACCATAGAGAGGCACTTTACTCTTTGCTTCCCATCACAACCACTCACTGTTGTTTGTGTGCGTGGATTGGTTGTTTGGGTCCACAAAGTTGACAGAGTGGTTACTGGTTAGGTGTTGGCAACGTTATTCCTGTAAACAATTGTATGCCTTCCAACAAACAGAAATGATGGTGGTGCCAGGGAGAATATGATCCTTAATGATGGCAGGGACCATGCTGCTGTCTTGCTGGTCAATGAGAACTATGAAGCACTCATGTCTCGACAGATCCCACCAAACACCCACTGTCCTTCCACTAATCTCCTGATGTTATATTTTCCTTTTCCGAAGTTGTTTGTCTATTTCAACAGTTTTCCCTTTGAGTGGTAGGAAAACACAAGTTGAGACAAGGTACTTTATTCTCTTAACATTTCGGTCACAAGACCATCTTCAGAGAGAGTGTACAGGCAAACGGAAAACGGCAGCTTATATATTGCATTGGCGAGTCAGCCTGCCGGATGGCTGGGAATGATGGCCCGTGATTCTTTTGCACAGTACTTTACATTTTTTTTTTTTTAATGACTATTTTCTTGTATTTTCATTTCTGTAGGCGTGATTTTTGACGTGCTAGAACGCATTCCCTATTATTACATGTTATAATGGGCTTGGTATATGGTAATTTCGATTTGTAGTAAGGTTTTCAGGAACGCTTATGTACTGTATAACGAGGACTTACTGTACGAGAAGCACTCACACACAAACATTTACGAACACTAAAATAGTTTGTGTCTATGGGCAGTGTCAAAAAAGGTGTTCTTAAATACACTTTGCTGCCAGGAATACTTTTTAGTTTTCTTCTGTCCCTTAGCACTTTTCTTCTGGCGCCTTCACAATGTTTTCCTGAAGTCCAGCATAGCTGCCTTTCTGCACCCTTCACATTGTTTTTCTTTCAAAATAAGCTTGTGGCAGACACAGAAGTCAGAGATCCTTCGCTTTACCACAGTACCACAAGCAAAAGTCAATTAGACCAATATCAAAATCCTCACATCTGTTTGCCACCATCATGTCAGCCATTGTGATCATGAAGCTGGTTAGCCACTTTGCAGTGGTCAGGTGATGCGAGTGCACAGGTCCACACAATTTACTTCTAACTGGCAACTGTAATATGACGTGACAACTTAACGCCTTGTGATTGGCAGGTGTGATGTCACGTTGTACGTCACAGTGGCTGGCCACATGCTCACCAACAGCCGAACACATGGATAACTCTCCTTATTCGTGAGTGGGGAGACAAGCTTTGTCATTATGGACTTAGTTTTTGGGAGGCACCTACCAAACTTTGAGAGCCTGTGTAGGACACACTAAGGCTGGCTGCCAAATAAATCCACAAAAAGTGTATTGGGTATAAACTACTTCACTAAATGTCAGTATTTTACTGCTTTGTTGGGAGGTGGTATGGGTAAAATTATTGGATGTCCCTTGTATCCTTCTTTAGACTTAATAATTTGTCTGTCAGTCTCTCTAAAAAAATGGTCTCTTTTAGGACTGTGATTGGACTTGTTGGTTTTTGTTGGAGTATATAGAGAAGTATGATGTTGCTGCATCTCTGTAGCTGGTCCTCCCTAGTCGTCTTGTCCGTTCTGCATTGTTGTTTTCCTGCACAGCTGTGTTAAGTGAAGGGTGCTCCTGAATCCTAGCTGATCTCTGAGTTCCTTTTGTATGTGGTCATGTACAGTTAGGGTTGAAGCATTCCCTCCTATGCAGAGATGATCTACACATGGAGAGATAATAATGATCACATTACCACCACTTTGTACATCAAAGTTTTGCGTCAAGGCCATTTCTCATAAACCCGGTACAAGATTTAGATGTAGGTATTTACATCCCTTGCCTGTGATGCTATATCTACATTGGTTTTTCATATACCACTTGCAAGGACAAATTTTGTTTTGATACTTTATTGCATACCGAGTGGTTTGCCTGGTATTGGTGTTAGAGGGATCTTTAGTCTGAGTCTGTGACACTTGCTCTGGAGCTTCATAGTCATTATTTTGTTGTCTGAGTCCTGTGGGGATATCTGTTTCCTTGCCTAGTATGTTAATATCTCCATTTTGGTGGTCTGGATTCCTGGTTTGTTGCATTTGTTGCAGTTTACTGAAATTAAGATGTGGTATACAGGATTGCATCTGACTAACATGTCTGTTGAGATTAGTGTTTGGAATTTGACCAATATCTGGTAGATCACTAGAGTGGGAAATCCTATAAGTGAGATTTAAATACTTCCTCTCTTTCTTTATATCATCTTTGAGCTCCTCTTGTATGTCATAATGATAAGCAAAATTTTGCATAACACATGAATGACACATTTTTGGCTAGTTTTCTTCAAGGTAACTATGCAATGTAAAGGTAGCTGTGTACAAATGTAGTGTGTCCACATCTGGCACTAATTATATTTAATCCCAGACATACAGTGCTCCTAGTAGACCACACACGGATATATTTCTGTGGGTGTTGCATGATCTCCATGATGTGTCTGGTTGGAGGAGGGTTGGACATTACTTACGGGGATGTCCGATGATTATTACTGTTTACCTAAATAAATCGTTCTATGGCATTAATAAAATCATGAAATGTAGCCCTTGGTAGTATTGTTAATTCCTGAAGATATTTTAAGACCTCTCTTCAATAATAAAATTTAAGTGTAATATGATGTTTTTGAAAATACTGTTATTTCAATTTAGCATTCAGAGGAAATAATTTAACTTGGTTATTTTTCATTTATACCAAATGAATGAATAAACTTTGCTAAATATTTCCCATTTCCTAGATTCTTTGTTTAAAGCATTTTAACAGATATACAAGTCTTTAATGAGCACTTTTAAAGAAACTACTGATTTGAGTGGGAAAAAATAGAAAATTTACGATAAACTTTATTTTTATTTTGCCAAATTTTAAAGATAAATGCAGCAAATATGCTTAAAACTAAAAAAAGATTCACTAAGATATCATTAAAACTAAGTCTTTTTGACATGTGATTCATGCATTCACCTTTGGCTATCCCAACACCACAATATAGCCCATCACAGTTGTTGATTTTCAATACTGCATCATAAGCCAAGCTGTCACCATCTAAGATAAATGTGGTGTTTCAATTTCTTTTCGAGGCTTCTGCAAAATAACTGCCTCAGCAACCTCCATTCCATGAGAGCTACCAGAATAGTTTCATCTGGTATAATACTGAACAAAGTTGTCTTCAGAGTTTCAACCAAAGATTTAGAAATTTTATTTCCATGTCCTGCCCTGTGCTTTGCTTTACATTTTCAATTCCTTTAATGCTTGTCTCCCCACTGAACTAGGACATGTAGCTTTAAAGATATCAAGTCACGGCTTTGATAAAGAAAATGGTACATTATTCTCAGGAAGAAAACTCGAGATTCTACTTTCAGTTAACATCTTATGGGCTATAGGTTGTTGATTTGAAACAAAACAATTGCTGACACTCCCTTGAGACTTAGCACTTTTGATTTTTGCTGTTTGCTTAGCATTTTTTTCCATGTCTCTCAATACCTGATGTTAAACAAGTTACTCATGCAGAACAAACTGAGCAACAAACTGAGTAAGTGGATTTTGAATCTCCATGAGATGCCTTTAGCCAACATTTGAACCAAAGAAGTTGGAATTATTCATTATTAAACTTTTGTTTGTAAGTAAGCTTGATTTTGTTTATTTGAGGGTGGTTGGATGCCTGAATTATCTGTGTCATAATTGACATCTTCATCTCTTCCTTGTGCTGTAGTCATGGTACTATATCGATGACACATTGCAAAATTAAGGAATGTTATACAGTAAAACCTCGCTTGATGAACCGTCTCTAAGGACGAACAATTCGGGAGACCAAAAAATTTGTCAACATATCGACCCAGGGAACGAATGATATTTTGGGGGACGAACGCAGTTAAACGGCTCGCCGTCGGCAAGCCATTTGTGTGATAGCCAACCCATCTAATTCTCATGAAAATTTTATTGTAAATGTACATCCGTGTTGGTATCTTTCACTCCAAAGATGATGGTGATACCTGTTGAAGAAGGAGAGAAAAAAAATTAGAAACTATGAAATTTAGAATTCCTAGCTTATCCACTAAAAGTCAATTATAACTTCTCTGAATTTCTTTAAGTAGAAGAGCTACTTAATTTTTTGGTCTGAAAGATTTTTTTGTTTGAAAGAATAGTTTATTTTTGTTTTAAATCGTAAACATGCAGATTCTTTTTTTCAACTAAAAGTGGAAAAAACTGGAATATTTAAAATTCAAAGGTAAATAAACTCGAAATTTTGGCTAAACCAAATTACAGAATACTTAATGCTGATAATTATAAGAAAAGAATGAAGTCAATTGGTTAAAAAATAGCGAAATTACAACGATGTAAAGTTGAAAAACTTACTTTCGAGGAAAACGTGATGAAAGATTCCGCGCTGTGGCACTCCATCCTCGCGTCAGAAACTCCCCTATGTGTAGAAGAGTTCTCGTTGCAGCCACTTGTTTCTCATCTTCTTAGCTAAGGGCCTGTTCATCATTTTGTCCTTTTCTCTGAGAGCCTTGGCAAGGATGGAAGAATAGGGTAGACCCAAGCTTACATGTAAATTACTTGCGACGTAACCATTATTATATTCCATCGTCGCTACCACTGTCACAAAGTCGAGTTTCCTCTTGACTGCACTGATGTGCTTAGGGCAATGCATCCAGATACGACTGTGAAGGGACTCGTTAGGATTTTGGGTAAGTCCCTGAAGGCATCTCTTCATTATTTCATCCGTAGTGAGACGAGTATAAACCTCCTTCACTAGTTCCAGCTGCTCAGGTAGGAAGGAGAAAAAAACTTCATCTCAGAATGACTAGGTGGCGTTTCTCCCTTTGCTAATGCAGCTTGGTAGAAACACCACGAATCTTTGCCTTTAGGGCAGAGTTCATGGTTGTGTTTGTCATCTGAGGAGCTGCAGTGATAAAAGGAGAACATGATTTGATCCCTCATGGCCTTCTCAGTGGTGTTCACCTTTCTCTTGATCGACTGCTTGAAATAGTATTGCAGCCAATCAATTGCTTTGTCAGCAAGCTTGTTCTTTCCTACCAAGACTGACCTCTTCCTGCTTCCATCTTTGTCAACTTCTATGTAAGTGTCTTACGTAAATTTCTAAGCCCTGTGCCAAGTCCTTTTGCAACATGATTAGTACAGTCCCATTTTTCTATTACTTGTTCTTTCCCATAGGGGCCTTCACCATTGTTACTTTCCTTTACTGCTTTGAAAGCACTGCTGTCAACCATTGTTACTTTCCTTTACTGCTTTGAAAGCACTGCTGTCACCATCACTGACAAAGTGTACGTAACGCATATTGTGTTGTAGGGACCTACCCCACATTTGTAGAGCAGCAGCAGACTCCATGCTGCCTGACGTGCCCTCATAGTTTACATTACACTATTCCACGTGATTCACTTGCCACTCATTGTATTCCTCCTGGGTGATCATCTTCTTAGTGAGAGCAGTTTCATGTTGCTTACATACAAAACTATAAGACTCGTGTGCATATCAATAACAGCAGCAGCACCAACTAGTGATGTGTGGCCACATGCTGTCAAAACTGACATCAGCGTCCAGCATGCCACTCTCATCTGGCATCCTATTCAGTTTTTCAGCATAAAAGTCGAACATTCACACGAAAAAGATCAGTGGCATGCTTGATAGCCTTATTTGTTACATGTTTGTAATAGTGTAAGTACTTGCTATATGTGAAATGTAAGCTGAACATTCCATAGAGTTTCCACACCACTATATCCAACTCTAACATCATAACAAAGTACACCATCATTGGTGTTACTGGATAATAACGCTTACCCTCTAACTTTTCAATGTCAGGGGTAGTGTTCTGCAACTTTGTGGCACTTTGAACAAATAACTTTCAGGAAAGTACAAATTTGCATTCTAATTTAGGTTCAAAGCACCACTGGCACACCACACTATCACACAGTTTCGCAAGATTTTTCTTGGTAATTATAATGTTCACCAATACCTCCTTGGGTGTTTCTATGCTACAGGATAATTTCTTTCTCTTCTCTGCACTTGAAACAGGGGGCTGGCGGGAAGGGGAGGCAGCACATGCCGCGAGCTGTGAGGGTGGCGTGAGATCATTGGTGTTGCCACTCTCTGATGCCTTGTCTTTTTTCCCTTTTACGGGAAGCTCTTGCCTTCAGCATGGCCTCTCTTCTTCTTATGTAAGACAAAAAGTCTTGGCATGATGAACAAACCAAGAAATGCTCAAAATCCAAGGAAAGGAAGCGTGTGATGGAACAAGGCGTTGTATATCTTCGTCCTCTCGAGTCTCGTCAGTCACTGTCTTTGTCTCTGTGCTAGGCTGTGTCACAAGCTCCCTCATAGTGAGACTATAAGATGCCATATCTCACCAGATAAAAAAATAAAAAATATAGAAAAATATAGAAAAATGATGACATTTATACACCCTTCCTTTCCTTCGCAGTGGACCTTTAAACATGTGCGGGGCTGACAGCAGGGTCTTTAAATACTGCGTAGAGCCCTTTAAATTAATGAGAAGACAAAACTTTTTCTACCTGGATGTTGCCAAAGTGTTGGTTGATTTTTTGATGCAGGAATTTCAAAAACACTTTGTGATGAAAATGCATGTATTTTAGCGTAAACTACCCCTTAACTAACAATAATTAACTAGTATTCTTGTCTCTTTCCTCAACAGACTTGTGATGGGGCAATTCATCAGCACTGCAGATTCACCAGTCTCTGAGTTTCTCTGCACCAGTTAGATCAGCAACCTAGTTCACCCCTGGAGAGGATTAAAGTGTCCAACAGAAGTCCAGAACCGTGTTGGCCGATGATATGGCTTCCAGGGTGTGCTTCCATAAGTAGTCCTGGAACCATCACCAGCAGGACTCATATTGTCACACAAAGGAGGGGCGATGGGCTCTCAGCATTTTGGCTACTGTACCTGGAGAGAAGCGTTGGCCAAAAGCTCACCACAGAAACTCCAAGTGTGTAGTTGGAACAGTGTAGCTAGGTTGCTTGCTAGGCAAGTTAAGCCTAGGAGGAGTGGGGGAGGGGGCACCTCCTCACTAGCTTCCCAAACCATGGTTGGGCTTGCCAGTAAGGCATTATCAGGAGGACCTGACCCTTGAAGGACCTGAGGGCCCTTATCACCTTCAGGATGACACTAGAGTCACGGTAGGTAGAAAAATGTCCATGGATGACACTAGAGTCACGGTAGGTAGAAAAATGTCCATGTACTCCCATCAGTTCCAGTCGTCTGTGAAGGTATCTGGTCCCCCTGTGAGCATCCTCTGACAGTACTTGAGGTAGAGGGGCAGCCGAGTTGTGTCCAGGGAGGCAAATGGGTTGATTGCTGCGGTACCGTAACAGAGTGTGCGAGTGGGACACCCGTGGGGACAGCTGTCACTCCCCAGAACCTGGAGAGTATGTCTGTCCAGTTGTTTTCTGAGAGGGAAAGGGACCTGTGTGCTGCCTAATCGAAGACATCTTCTAACATGGCCAGAAGTGGGTCTGAACGTGCTGTCCCCTGCTTCTGCAAGTAGTGTATGGCTGCCAAATTGTCCATGTCAAAGTGGATGCTTAATCCATAGATCTTGAGCCACTCTGACTACCGACAGCTCCCAAAGTTTGATGTGGAATGGCCTCTCCTCCTCTGACCAAACCCCATAAGCTTGATGACTCCAGCTGGACTGGAAGCCCCACCCTATTTCCAAGGCATCTGTTGCCACTGTTATAAGGGAAAGGGGTTGAGACCACAGTAATGACTGGTGGAGGGCCCCTGACTGGAGCCAGGGTTGCAGCAGGCAGTGAAGAACCAGGGCACAGGGCTTCTAGTAGGCCAGTGGAAGTGTTGGAGCCAGAAAGTTGAGGAAACCTAGCAGGCTGTCCCAATGACATCGAGAGAAAGTACAGGAAGAGTAAGCCCTTTTGATGCAGTGGAGCATCCTAAAGGCATTGTCTGGAGCCAGTGCCAGGCAGGCCCTGACCATGTCCCACTCAGTCCTGAGCCAACAAATCTTTTGTGTGGGAGTGAGAGCAGACTTGCCCAAGTTTACCCTGAACCCCATTTCTGCTAATACCTTTAACATCACCCACATGCTCTGTGATACACACTTCCTGGTGGATAAACGTATCAACTAGTCATATAGGTACATGAGACTGGAGACACCTGCCTTCGCTAGGCGTCCCCAACCACACTTTCTAGCTTTGTGAAGACCCTTGGGGCAAGCGAGAGATCAAATTGGAGTCTAGTAAATTGGTATGTCTCTTTCCCCACATGGAATGCCAAAAATGAGGGAAACTGGTGGTGGATAGGGACATGCCAATATGCATCATGGAGGTCCAGGGATGCTAACTAATCTCTCTCCAGGGGTGGTGACCAAAACTGGATCGCTAACACCATCTTGAATCTTAATAGGAGCTTCAAGAACTTGTTTGGTGTGCTAAGGTCCAAAACCAGCCTTGATTAACCTGGGTCTTCCTTTGGTATGGTAAAGAGATGAACAGGAGGACCTGCCCTGCCACTCTTTCCACCACTCCCCTTTCAACAAACTCTTTGAAGTGGGACCACTGACAGCAACACCCTGGAGGAAGCAGGCGGATGACAAAGCGGTTGTAGGAAAAGAAAACAAGGAATCAGACTGGCTACAGGAGGAGGAGCTAAACTACTTGACAGACTGGTGCCAGAAAACCACCCAGACAAAAGGGGGACAGAGGCTCACCAGAGGAGAAAATCTGAGGCCATGGCCAATGACCCTGGCAGCCTATCTGTACGCTGGCAACGCGATATGCCAGCCCAGTAGACACCCCTGCCTGAGGACCCTTAGAAGCCCTTGGGCTTCGAAGTGGCAGGGCATGATGCCGCCGGGGCTGGGTAGGAGCCCGCTGAGGCTCCAAGGCTGCGAGGTGCTGTGTGTCTGCTGGTACCAAAAGGGCTGGGACAATGTACTAGCTGGTGCTGGTCATTCCTCCTTGTGGATGGTGGGCAGTAGGTCCGCTGTCGCAGCGGGAATGAGGATGGGGCTGGGACTTTATATCTGGAAGATGGGAAGAAGATTAGTAATCTGGAAGATGGGAAGAAGATTAGTATAACAAGGCCAGGAGGGAGAGGGAGAGAATCCATATTGCTATCTGCCCACCCCAGAACACCCTGACTGACAGCAGAAGGGCTGATGTACCTTGATAGGGAAGGAGGTTGGATATTGATGATAGCCAGGATAGATGATAAGACTTGATCAGTCAGTTCCTGGTTGAACAGACTGCAGGACAGGGGCGCTGCCTTCACTGTGCCTCACGGGGCTAACTCCGGTGTGGACTGCACAGTGGACTGTCAGGACGACAACTGAGCCTTTGGTAAAGCCCTTACAGCTGGGGGCAGGGCTGCTGACATCAAAGTGTCCCTGTAATAACAGAAAAAATCAGAAGGGGCTGGCTGGGAGGACGCTAAACCTAAGGCACAGTATGCAGAAGCATGACACACCCTGTGCCCTGCACCTGCTCACCTAGCAGACCCACCTGCTGCCTAGCAGGGGGTTTTAAACTCCATGAAGAGACAATCATTTATCTCAGTTCTCCCAGAGAAAATTCTTGAAGCCCTTGGCAAGCATCCTCAATCAGGTCCTCATCATGGTGACTGCTGATACATTAGAGATGGAGGCGAGGGGTATGGCTGGGAAGTGAGATAGGGCCGAATCGAGAGAACTTAATAGGGATTGGAGAGGGGCCGCTACTGGGCATCTAGTGACCCCTGAACTCATTTGCCTGTCACTGTTGCTTTACAGTGAGGAGAGGGGGCACAAAAGGATGGGGATGAGCTGGTGGATGAAGATAAAGCAGAGGAAGACGTGTGCCTCAGCCGCTGGGTCACGTCTGCAGGCCCAGGGAGATCAAAGGTGTAGGGCTGTTGAGAGGGGCTTCCTCCAGGAGGATCACCCTTCAAACCATCCAACGAACAGTGTCTCCCAAGAGGCCTGGGGTGCTCACCCTCAGACAACTCAGGGATGCCGGAAGGCAAATCCTGGGAGCGGGTGAGGCCTAGCTCAGCACCGCCCGCCTACAGCAGAGCTTATCTGCCCAGACTTCAGTTTCCTTGCCTTCTGCCAACCCCTGTGCAGGAAGCTTGGGATGCAGTCCTGGTGGGGCCATCTGGACCTCAGCCACTCACAAACGACAGACAGGACAAACAAGGGGATTGAAGCTGGCTTAGGAGATGCTACGGTTGTGGGCAAGCAAAGGCTGTAACTATTAGGTTAAATCCTGATGGAACAGCCAGGTCTTGCACACACATGCTTTGTCTGAAACAGAGAAAAAGGGGTCACAATGTACAACCTCCTTTCTCTGCTCCCCTATCCTGGCAAGCCACAAAGTTGGGAGAGAATGATAGAGAGGAGGGTGGGGATGGCTGATACCTGAGATGACCCCCCTGCACCCACCTCAGTTGCCTAAAGGCAGCACAGAGAACATGTCCGCCTCCCTGCCCTACCATGAAGAACCCTGAGGGACACAAAGCACATCCAAACAGACCACCACCACGGTCGCCTGCTGGTCACCCAGCCAGTCTTCCCCATTACGGAGTGAGCTCAGAGCTCATAGACAGATCTTCGGGTAGGACTGAGACCACAACACACTCCACACACCGGGACAGTGAGGCCACAACCCCTCGAGTTACATCCCGTACCTATTTACACATGAAGAGGGTGCAGGGAAGGGGAAAAACAGAGCTGAGAGAGGTAGGACAGAAATAGAGGGGGAAGGGAAAAGCCAAAGCCTCTACCCCCTGTACTTGTCCCTATCCTGCCTTGCTCGACCCACATACACTTACCTTATTATACAAAGGAAGTCCAAGCATGAAAGAGACACTTACAAAATGCCCAGCTTGTCCAGGGATGCTGGGCAAGGTGGAAAAGAAGGAGGAAGGAACAAGGGAGGAGAGTGGGAAGAGCCAGGAGATCCAGCTAATGCCACCCATATCTGGCTGGTCCTGACCTATGCCAGACACACGTGGCTTCCCAAAGAAGATGGGGAGATCCCAAATCCCCCCTTACCTGAGGCAACAGCCCACTACAAGGGAGAAAGGGTAAGGCAACGAGAAGACTGTGAGAAGGAGAGAGAGGGGGAACAAGCATGGAGGCTCCACCACCCTCTCCCCAGGCCCCCCATCAGAACCACATGGCTCCACCAACACCATAACTATGCCCACACTGGAGAACAAGGTGAAACAAAAGGTGGAGAGAGGGGGGGAATGGGGGGAGAGGGAAAGCCAGGTGTACCGATTAACCTTTCCCCTCCCCCCGCCCACTGCATGCATCATCCCACACAAGTCCGTAGCAAGTCTCACAGGCCATGAGGGGTGAAGGGGAAAACTGCTGGGTAAGAAAGTGGGCAAACGAGACATAGAAACAACAAGTAACTTGACTAATTGGTTCCATGGCAAAGAGTGATCCGACCCAGCTGGGTCAGCAAGATGGTCAAGAGATGAGAGGGAATGGTATGTGGTCATGCATGCATGAATCTGCATATCGCTGGAGTTTTTAGTTTCTGTAAGTTTTCCCAAGCCATGTTCTTCCCTTGTGGGGGTACTTACAGCCCAGCCCAGAATGTCCCTCAGGGAAGATATTCTGCAACAACAACATGTGCAACAGATTTCATATAGCTGACAAAAGATCTCTTAGTTATCAACTATATGTAATTAATAAATTTAATGAACTTAATTATCTTACTTAATGCAAAACTTAGCTATTTTGACCTAACATCTGATAAAACTATTTAATCCTACTTGTAAAATTTGTGAAAACTTGAGATGGATAATGTATATATTAAAAACTATGATTTCATTTAATGTTGGCAAATACCAAAAAACAGTGCAAAAAATTAAAAATATATAAAAGATTATTTAAACAAATTGGTAAGGGTTACCAACAAATTATTGCACAGTAACAATATACTACTAGTAAGTGAAGAAAAGTTTCTGCAGATTACTGGTATCCATTACATCACACGACATACAGAGGAGAGGGGAGGCCACAGTCCATGGCACAAAGCTGAGGAATGCAATGACTTCATGGCAGGGGCTGATACTTTTGGCTAAAATGGTTCACTCTCAGGAGAAATTTATGGCAGAGATCCAATATTTGTCATAATACTATACATAAACTTTTACTCACCATATCTTGCCTTACTCTCTCCCACTTCTCTCCTCCTCTGGTGCGTCAGAGCTGAACCACTCGTGAATGATGTGCTGGCGGTATGACTCGCCCTCAGGGTCACATTCCCCAGAGAACCTATCCTGGGGGCCATCGTCAGGGGCGTAAAGAGCCTCAGCATCCTCCTGAGGGCCTTGACGCTGAAGTATGAAGTTATGGAGAGCAAAGCAGCTCAGTATGACGGCACACGACGTCTTGGGGTTGGAGCGGAGTTCCCTGGCCGTGCACTGGAAGCGACGGCGGATCATGCCAAATGCCCGCCTTGCCCTGCGTCGTGTGGAGGAGTGGGCACGGTTGTAGCTCCTCTCTGCAGGCGTGGATGGGCAAGGCAATGGTGTCAGGAGGTACCGTTGGCACTGGTATGCTGCATCCCCTACCAGGTGCCCATATTCACCATGTTCAAGGACCCTACGCAGCCTGGAGTTATCATATATCAGCCAGTCAGGAACACTGCCACCCCAACGTACTATGGCAGTGAGGATGCGCATGTCAGGCCCCACCACCACCTGGCAGTTGATAGAGTACCAGCCCTTACTGTTGCGACACTGCTCAGCCATGGTGCCCCCTGGGTTTGAGATCTTCATGTGAATGCAGTCAATAGCACCGATGACATTTGGAAACCGTGCCACCTTGTAGAATCTGTGGAAATAAGTATAGGACTGGTGAATAGAAAAGTCCCCTTAACAGTAAACCATTTTAGCTAAAAGTATCAGCCCCTGCCATGATGTCGCTGCATCCCTCAGCTTCATGCTTTGGGGGCATGTTGGAGAGCAGTAACCTGCAATGACTTTTCTGTATCCTGGCATATTATTATTGCACAACAGCATCTTGTGATAATTCATTGCAGCAAAGTTAGAACAAAAGTATTCCTCTGAGACTATCTGCAGACCATGAGCCCAAAAGAAGCAAAAAATTCAGTTAGAGAAATATTTAACAGTTGGTATTGTCTAGGATAAGCCCAGCAATAGTCAAGACGGTGCACGGAGTAAGAGGATCGTGATATGCCTCAACCTAAAAATTTGTCAAGGCATCCTAAGGAGCTGTTACTGTCTTAAGGGGAGCGTCCAATTTAGATCGGTGCTTCATATCTCTGCTATATATGCATGAAACACTCAGATTTTTATGTTGTGAAGTATTGGCAACATGTACATCAATGTTAGACAGTCATCCCCATTCTAGTCCCCAACCCTGCCATGCAATTACAATTTCAACTAAAATTTACCAGTGTTATTCTAGGCATTATTATTTGCTCCGTAACCTTCATTTTCTTGTGGCAAAGATATGTTACAATGTGAAAGGTTTCCACATCATGAGATTTTTTATTTTATCTTTCGTTTTTGTTTTATGAGTTTTTTTTTCAAAATGTTTATTTTTACTTTTTTTTAAAATATTAATACAAAATTAAAAAAATATTAATACAAACTGCGGGAGGATGGGAGGCAAGCAGTTAGTATGATTAGAAGAGTAATCAACATGAAAATAGTGGTAGAAGATAGCAAGAGATGCAACATTGTGGTAGTGAGAAAGAGGCTGAAGACTGTCAGTCAAAGGAGAGGAGTTGATAAGCTTTTGATTCCACTCTACCCTGCATACATATATACTCCAAATATAGGTGCATAAGAAGGCCCCTGTACTGTTAGTAGTTGGGGGGGGGATGAGAAAAACTGGTAGACACAATTAAGAGTTTTCTTATCCACTCTCCCCATGAGCAGGGCATGCCAGGGTCCTCAGCTAACACTATCTTATCTCCTGTGAAGATGTGCATGACTTTCACCCCCCCAACAAAAATAACCGACGACATCTTTAGTATTATTCCCTACCACCATAATCCTCCCATGACCATCTGTCACTCCCTAGCACATGCAGGCTCACCAAACTCCATCTGTGTGTCTCCCTTCACCCACCCACCTCTCATGTATCTCTGAAGCCTGAGTGGTTGAGGGGAACACCACAAACTGGCTGTAGCGCTGAGCCAATGCCTCTGAGACACGGTGAATGGTGCGGCACACAGTGGGCTGACTCACCTCCAGGCCATGCTGCTCCCCTACTTCCTTCTGGTGATGCAGGAGTACTGTGTCAAGACTTGATCAATACAATAAATGAATCTTGTACATCCATAGGAGGAAAATAAATGATGTATTATTTCATATGTTCATATAAGGAAAAGGAAAACTTATGTTAATAAAGATTTGATGAATGCAAGTGTGTTTATATATCCAAAGGAGGATAATATGTTAACAAATCAGGAAATCATTTGATAATAAATAACAAACTTACACATCAAACACTCACTCCTCTTACACTTCCTCACACAAACACTAGTTAGTTTTAGTCACTGTAGGACACAAATACTACTTTTGTGACTGGCAATATATAGGCCAAGTGGTGCATGAAAGTGATGGTTGGTGACAGTGGTGTTATGTGATTGTCATCAGGCAAAATGATTATCTGATGCAGCACCACATGCTTCTGTTGCTGTGGTATTCAATCAACCAGTGAAGCACTAACCTGGTATGAACCTGTGCAGTAAAAATGCAGAGCAAGCAGCAGCTGGTAGGAGGCAGGGAGGGGGCGGCCACGATTATCCAGGCGGTCAAGGTCACCCTCGATGATTGAGAGCAGCTCATGGAAAGATTCCTTGGAGAGTCTGTTGGTTAGTGTTGCATTAGTCTTTCCTTCATTCCACTGCAGGGATTTTCATTCTTTTTCTTGTTACAAAACTCCTGAATTGTAAGACCATCTACCCAAAACCCCTATAATCTGATATCAAACATTGTTAATTTAGTGACTGACACTAACTCTATATGCAATGGCACTGCAAAGGATATTATTAGATCAGCCATCTAAGTACCCCTATAAATCTTGTGAACCCCTGGAGTTTGCAAAACCCAAGCTGGAAACCCTTGTTCTACTGTGATGAGACCATTTTAACTAAAAGTATCAGCCACTGCCTTGATGTCACTGCATCCCTCAGCTTCACACTGTTGACTAATAGCTTCCCCTCAGTGTGCTTTCCTTCTATACAACACTTTTCCTTCAAGCAATGAGCTCTAAACATACAAATTTACAAAAAAAAATGTGACATTCTTTTTCTGCATACTAAGCATACATTATTGAATTAATACACACAAGAAAATTAACAGCAAAAAATTAGACAAAATGGTTAAAGCATTAGACTAAAATTGGAAAGAAGGAAAGGCAAACAAAATTTTGAAAGACCTATATTGCAATACAAGAGAAAAGATCTATAGATATTGGAAAGAAGGAAAGGCAAACAAAATCAAAACTTTGAAAAGACCTACAAAAATATTGCAATAACAATATGAAAAAATTACAGTAAAAAAAATATAAATGAAAAGGCAAACAAAATCCAGAGAAATTTACTGAAAGGAGGACTGACAGAGAGAAGCACCAGCCACTCCACCTGTACATCTCCTGGAAGTGGTGTTCGGTGTACTTAGTGAGGGGGTTGGTGGGGTCTGCCAGCTTGGCATTGAGGAGCAGCAGCTGTCTGTATCGCCGCAGCCGCACCTCCCGACGCAGGCTGGCAGTGGTTGGATGATGTGACTGATGGTGGCAATGGGGGAGAAATAAAGATGTGATAAAGTCTCAGTATGGTAATGGGAGGATCAGAAGAGAAGCGACACTGCCTGGTGATGATAACTGGAGTTTTAAAAAAGGAGCAAGAAAAACAAAAAAAGGAAAGTGAAGATGCAACACTGACTGGAGATTGAAATGGGGAGGCTTTGGAGAGGAGGAACAAGAAAAGTGACAATTCTGATGATAAAAGGAAGAAGTGGATGATTAATAAATGCAAGAAAACTATACTTCTCTAAATTTCCCTTTCTTTACTAATTTTGTTAGTCTCAATTTTTTGATGACTAATATAGATACGCATTAAGAAATATGCACATACATACTAAAAAAAGTTATCCACCTTCTTAACTTTCACTACAAAATGCTGCAATTCACTACATTAAAAGCATTGTATGGGATTTTTATAATTGCCTACAAGTAAGAGATTAAATATGAATAGTTTGCAATTTGTAGATAATATAATGTTTGAAGTTGGTTGAAGAGTAATAACACATCTCAGAATGGTTAGTGATTATGAAAAGATGTACCAAATAGCAATGAAAGTGTTACGAATTCAAGAACAAAGAGAAAGACCATGACATTTGATGAATTTGTGACCACCTTTCATTCTTATCCATACACTTACTTAATTTTCTCTTTTTCTACTGATTCTGTATCTTAAAAACTTAAACACGTCATTCCAGTCACTTTATAACCAAAAAATTCTTATATTCAACACACTTTACATTTTTCCTATTAAGATTACCAATTATTATACTTCAGTGTCTTCATCAGGTTCCCTCTTACTTTACTCATTAAAATCAATACATTATAATAAAGAATAAAAACTGACACACATTGGGCCCTATTATATTCTTTATGATACTTAAATATATCACATTCCCTCTTTCTGCCTATCAAATCCAACCAATAGCACAGACTCACCCTGTACATCATCATCCTCTTCTCAGCAATTCAAGACATGAAGGTGCTTCCTTTACTCAGTATCTGGTGTCCCTTTGTGTGTGTGTGTGTGTAAGAATTGTGGGTGTGAGTGTACATGACTCTGTGTGTTTCTTTCTGCATGTGTGAGGAGAGGTGGTGGTTACAGTCAGCGAGGATGTTCATGTTCACTGGGCTGCCACATATCAACCTGGAATTAAATGAGAGAGAGAGAGAGAGAGAGAGAGAGAGAGAGAGAGAGAGAGAGAGAGAGAGAGAGAGAGAGAGAGAGAGAGAGAGAGAGAGTGTGTCAGTCATTTTCATTCTCTTAAGTAATACAATGGTACCTTGAGATACGAGTTTAATTAATTCACTGACAGAGCTTATATCTCAAAACACTATTTCCCATTGAAATGCCATTAATCCTTTCTAGCCTCTCCAAAATTAGCACTTCTATTTTCGCTTTAATGTGTTTTCAGATAAGAAAAAGGTATTTATAAATAATTATTACACAAACATAATAAAACATAAAAAGATAATATAAACAGATAAACTACTCTTACAAAGCATATTTATCTCAGAGGGTGCATTCCACAGGACATTACCCTATCACATTCCCAACCCTCACTTGGGACTGTCGATCAACTGGAGTGTACAAATATAGCCATCCACAGAAGACTTGCTGTTCTAATAGTCACAGAAGAGCTCATTGACAATCCTGTGAACATTATTTATTGAACAAATGAGAGAGAGAGAGAGAGAGAGAGAGAGAGAGAGAGAGAGAGAGAGAGAGAGAGAGAGAGAGAGAGAGGCTGCACCACCATAGTGGCACAGAAGTTTGTTTACATTTCCCCCCTTCTGTGATAAGTGTTGGTGGAGGAGGCAGGCGGAGACAGGAGAAATTTGTTTTGCCTTTTCAGTTACATTCATATGCATACTTTTATCAATGCATGAAATAAATCAAATAACAGCAAAAGTTCATTTAGTGTTCTTATCTTGGAGACACGTTTTCGACTTATGGTCATACATGGCGCAGGAGGAAGGAGGGAGGAAAGGATGCAGGCACCATTCACATGTAAACATTAAGCAAATTAATATTTCACTTTCTTTACACAATAAAAAAGGCCAGTAAATATTGTGATAATGATAAAAGAACAATTGCTGTGTATGAGATCCACGGGAAACACATAGATACTAATTCAGCTGAGACTGGGCCGATGCGCCGAGCTGCTGACTATAGTGGCAACATCCCCAATTATGACTCTTATCTTAAAATTTTACTTGTATCTCAAAATAAAGAAATGACCAGATTGTAGCTCTTATCTCAGGCAGCTCGTATCTCAAGGTACCACTGTATGTGGCAAGTTTTATTTTCATTTTGACTCCCCCCTTCCAGTAACTAAATCATCCCCAAAATGCTCACATATTACTTGCTCTAGAAGAAGTAAACACAAGGTGGTTAATAGAGAAGACTGACAAATAAACATGCTTAGGTCTTGAGCGCACACAGGGAGGAATGAGGCAGAGTGACCAGTGCTGTCCTTCCCATCTCCCACCAAAGTAACCAAGTCCGCAGCACCCACTACACAGGCATGTTTCAGATATAGTACAGGCAACCCCCGTTTAACGAAGGTTCAGACAACGAAATTTCACTACAACGAAGGTTTCGTTTTACTACCATCTGCTTGTTTAACGAACACCAAACTCGCTTTAACAAAGTTTTATCCAGGTAATTTTTTCCAAATTTGAAAACCCCACCGTATCATGCAAGCTGACAGGTTTTTGAATACACCAGGAGCTGCTGGTACTAACGCCTGCCTCAGGAGAAATCCTGAGACACCTGTAGAATAAAGATCAAGATCAAGCCTTTCGTGGACAACACAGGCGCTGCCGATACAAAGGCCTGACTCAGAAGAAATTCTGCGTCACCTGTAGCATCAAGATCAAGATCAAGATCACACGCACCACTCACTCCCCAGGTATAGTGCTAGAAAAGATTGGGTTAAGTGCAAAGATAGTTAACATAGTGCAAAGTATGTATATGGATACAAGAGCTAAGTATAAACTAGGAGATGTAGAGACAGACTGGGTGAAGAGTGAAAGAGGAGTTAGGCAGGGTTGCATATTATCACCAACCCTCTTTAGCTTATATACAGAGGAACTGGCTGCTAGATTGAGGAGAATGAATGCAGGTGTAAATGTGGGTAATGATAAGATATATGTGCTCTTGTATGCAGATGATGATGTTGTTATGAGTGAGTCGGCAGAAGAGCTTCAGAGTTTGCTTGATGTTGTAGATGGGTATGGAAGAGACTTTGGAGTGAGGTTTAGCAGTGAAAAGAGCAAGGTAATGGTTGTGAATGGGTCAGAGGATGAGAGGAACTCAGTGTGGAGACTAGGTGAGAACGAGATGCAACAGACAGATGAATACAAGTACCTGGGGATGTGGATGAGTCCGGTTGGCTGTGTGAAGACATAGAATGAGAAGATAAGCATGGTGAGTCAGTGGGTAGGTCGGCTAGGAAGTGCAGCAAGGATGAGAGCGAGTAAATATGACGTGCTGCGAGAAGTTTGGAAGAGCGTGGCTGTTCCGAGCATCATGTATGGTATGGATGTGATTGCATGGAATGAAAGTGAACTAGAAAAGTTAGAAATAGGGCAGAATAGAGTTGCAAGAATGGCACTTAATGCACCTAGATATGCAGCAGTAGAGGCCCTTAGGGAGACATGGGTTGGAGCACTTTTAGAGAAAGGTATGTAAAAGCGACCCTAAGGTATAAGGCTAGGTTAGAGCGAATGAATGATGCTAGAATAGTGAGAAAAGTGTTTCTGTGGAATGTCAGGAGTAGCAAGTGGGGGAAAAAGTGTGTCAGGATGGTGGTGAAGAGTGGTCTAATAGCTAGTTGGGCTTTTCAGCAGGTAGAAGGAAGGCACTTAGAGAAGGACTGGAGTATGATTGTTAGAAATGGAGAGGGTAGAGAATGGGGTGTAAGGAAGTGGAGGAGTGAGATAGACAGAGTAGTGAAAGGTGTGGGACTGAGTGACTGGAAGAATAGGATTGAGCAAAAGAGTACCTTGGAATGGTATAGAGAGAAAGAGGCCCCAATGTATGAAAAGTGGTATGATGGAAGCCTGGGTGGGGATCTTCTCTTCCGAGCTAGGGCACAGTGCATGGATGTGAATGCAAGGAATTATAGATGGTCTGAGTCCGCAGCAAAGTGTGCCAGATGTGTGACATGGGAGAGGATGAGACGGTGGAGCATGTGGTGCTGGAGTGTGTGAAGTATGCCAGAGACAGGTATGACATGATGCAAGTGGTGCTGAGGGAGCTTGGGCATGACAGAGTGGAGATGACAGGAAGGGAATGGATGGTGGTGCTGCTGGGACTCTGTGGGGAGACGAATGAAAGGATGATTGAAGCTGTAAAAGAGTTCCTGGAGAGAATGTGGCATGCTAGATGCAGGAACTAGTGGTGTGAAAGATGGTGATTGCCCTCTTTGTTGTTTGTGTTTCTTTTTTTTTTCTTATTTTCCCTACAGGCGCTGCCGATACAAAGGCCTGACGCAGAAGAAATTCTGCGTCACCTGTAGCATCAAGATCAAGATCAAGATCAGTCAAAACATAACAGCATCACCAGCAGCTCATCTTCCTTAGTTCAACTTACCACCAAAACGCCCCTGGAATGTGGCCTAACGTTCCTAAGAGGACCAGGGAGTGTCTTACTCTCGAAGTGAAGCTGGGTATTATTCACAGACAAGAGAGAGGCCAGAAAACTAATAACATTGCTTGCCACCATCTTGACTCCATCTACTGTCTACTATTTTCAAGTCAGCAGACTCTATTAAGAAGGCTGGTGAGACTGCATCTTCCTTGAAAGCTAAAAGAACCACCTGAACTTGTGACTCAATGGATAAAATGGAAAGTCTTGTGGAAATGTGGGACATAAATTTTGTATGCGGTACCATGATACGCACTTTGTTTACATTCCACAGGTTGCCGGTTAGTGTATTTCCCGTTTCACTCTCCCTTCCTTCATAAAGTTAAGATCATCAACATTATAAAGTTACGTACATACATACATTAGTGTACATTATAATGACTTAAATTAAACTACCTAAATGTTTAACTTCATAAGTTTTACTTTCATTAAACCTTTTACTGTACAGTAAAACCTCAGCTCACAACCATAATTTGTTCCTAAATCCTGTTTGTCACCCGATTTGTTCGTCCCCCTGAATCAATTTTTCCCATAAGAATGTATTGAAATACCATTAATCTGTTCCAGACCAAACCAAAAATCATACTTTTGTCCATAAAACTCATTCAAAATAGACCTTTAATGTATGCATGACATGAACGAAATAATTATAGAAAGCCTAAATTGTTTTACTTACCTAAATGCTATCAAAATGATCAGAAAATGAATAAAAAAGAAAAGGTTATTTACTTGAGAGACTGGACGTTGATGGCATGATGGAATGGAGGAGAGGAGGATGGGGAGGAAGACAGACAAGATCCGAGAAGACAGTCATGAGAGAGGACTTTGGATGTGCGCAGCGCCAGAGCTACACAACAGCTGTGTAGCGTCACAAGTCAGTGCCGCTATGTGGGGCCCGTTATAGTGAACATCGGCGTGGGAAACATGGAAAGATTGCCAGTCTTCGTCTCTGCCTTGGAAGACCCTTGCCTGCTGGGATTGACTTCCTCACGCGTGGGGAGCAAGTTTGGACTTCAAGAAGGGAAGTTAAAGGTACGTGGCCAGGAAGTTCCTTTGATCCTCGGAGGTGATGCTCAGTGTGAGAGGAGTGGGCAGTAGGGCGGTGTTCCTTGCCAGGCGAGCGAGGAAACAGCTGCGATGGATGTGCCACAATCTGCAGTACCTGGACATGGCCAGGATGATGTTGACAGCAACGCTGAGAGCCACCAGAGCAGTGAGGATAATGCCGAGGAAGCTACAGTAGAGCGCGCCGGTAACATCACCATGCCCAGGAGAAACAGGAGAAAATTGTGGTGGCACGGAGATTATATGTTATGTAATATTTTTCGTATGTTCCTGTTTCTATTTTCTTTTGTGCTTATGTTTTGTTTGGTTGTTGTGTGATAGCCGGATTGGCTATCACACAAACGGTTCGCCTGCCGTGAGCCGTTTAACCGTGTTCGTCCCCTGGGTCGATATATTGACAAATTTTTTGGTCGCCTCCCGAATTGTTCGTCCTTAGAGACGTTCGTCAAGCGAGGTTTTATTGTATTATGATGCACTCTCGCTTTGCTTACTCTCAATGGAAGTTCAAATCAGGTGTTAAACTTGTTATAATCGGTTCGTTTAACAAAGTTTCGCTTAACGAAGTGTATTTTAGGAACGTAACCCCTTCGTTAAACGGGGGTTGCCTGTATATACTCGTATTCATACAGCAATACATCTACCATGGGTCCATTATAAATAGTGATAGCTGGGCAGCTTACAACAACATTGAAAAGATAGGCTACACCTATCATAAAATGAACCACTCTGAAAACCTTGTAGACCTGTCAATCATTAACCCTTAAATGGGAACATGACTCCATATGGAGTCACTAGTTAGTGGTTTTGAAAAAGCGCACCATTTTTCACGCACATCTGGTTCCAAAGTCTATGGGTCTGAATTGAGTGTATGTTGGTCATCAGATCTAGAAGAGGACAGATGGACTCCTTGCTGGCAATTCTCTTTCCTTCCTAAGTAAAGGCTGTGATGCCAGGTGGACCCACAAAGTCTGTTTTTGAAATATTGACTCATGAACATATGTAGGGGGGAAAACATTGTTTATAGGCCTGTATATGTGATATACAGGGACATAGTACCTCCAACTCATGCTAAACATGTTCTCTGGGATCATTCTACATGTGTGTAATAGTTATTACTATTTTTTCTTCTGGCTTCTTTCATAGGTAAATTTGACATGTCGCATTCCTCTAGATTGTCTGATGAGAGAACACAGCAGCTGTTGGCTGAGGAAACTAGATCTCACTGGTGAAATAGCATTCACTGAAGCCTATTAGTCAGTTACAGCCGACTTGGTTATTTAAAGAAAATAACATTTTTAGGAATCCCCTTTCTTTTGTTCAGAGCACCACAACTGGGGTGGAGAGCATACAATTTATAAATAATTTTGAAATATATAATGGTTTTAGTAATAGCAAAAATCATCATGATAAACCATGTTGTGGGTATGCCGATTCTGTTTATTTGTTTATTTACCTGTTTATTAATCAAAATGAGAAACAAAAATTATTTGTTTTCATTTAGTCAGAGTACCACAACTGGGAAGGAAATTAGGAATTGTAAACTATTTCTTAGAAAGAGCAACCATTTTAGTTTGAAAATATTCTATTTTCTTACTTTTCTTTCAAAAGAATTTTTATTTACACTATATGGCAAAGTCACTATTTTTTTTCAAATAGAAAAAAAATAATCATGAAAATTAAATCTGAACATAAATTTGTATGTTTCTACTTTCATTGTTCTACAAGATGCTTTCTTTTTCAAATCTAATCAAGTGTAACTTAATAAAGATCATCCATATATATATATATATATATATATATATATATATATATATATATATATATATATATATATATATATTTTTTTTTTTTTTTTTTTCCCCAATATCTTTGCATTGGGTCCAAATGGAGTCAAAAACAATTAGTGAGTGAAATTGGGGATTTCCATTTAAGGATTAAAGTGAACATACTCAGAACATTGAAAGTCTTTGGAGATTTAAAGAGTGGATGAGGCAGCCAGGTCTATGGAACCAGTAACTATCAATATTTGGCCTGGTGCCTCTTTGTGATAGTTGACAAGGATGGCGCACTGCTACACCATTTCTTTGTTCAGGCCGCAAAATAGTTAATGTTTACTATCAGTCCTTGTTAGAGGCACATGACATGACTGCATTCTCTGATAGTGTACTCACTGTAGCTACTTCACATCTCTTTTTTTTGTTGTTGTGCACTCAGCAATTACTAATATCAATGGCTTTGAAAATCAGCAGATTGCACTAAAAAGTTCAATTAGGCTTCGATTAAATTAGCTTAGCTTAGTTTAGATTAGTTTTAGGGTCAGGTTAACTTAGATTAATTCAGTTTTGGTTCAGATGTCCAGGATTAACAAAATAAACCAAATTCTGTATTTCCTCAAAAGTCTGAGGAGACAAATGACCATATTTTGGTAAACAACGGACCTCTTGTAAATATTCACTTGTAAGACTATCCCTCCAAGGCAGCCAACACTACCAGCTGGATTCTCTCGGCAATATCTACAGTGACAAGGAACAACTGGACCACCAATAAGGTATTCGCGTCATATGCATTTCTCAGCCATTGCAGTTAGGTTTATTTTTAGGTTTGGTTTAGGTTGGTTAGGTCTGAGTTGGAATAGATTTAGATTGGTTGGGTTGGTTAGATTACATTGGTTAGGTTTAGGATAATGTTACATTACATTAAACATTAATCTTTTTCTCATAGTTTATGGTCTACTTTGAAATTATTTGCTTCTTTTCACTGTAAGGTTGTTTTCAGAAGGGAAGGGGGACGGAAATTTTAAAAAATACTAACTTGTGACGGAAACTAAGTACAGATTTGTAAATTTAGTTACACCAAGAGCAACCTAGTTAGGTTAGATTAGTTTTGGTTAATTAGATAAGTTGAAATTGAATGGAGCAGCCAGCGGTGGGTAATTCGTAAGGGAAGGATGGGGGGGGGGGGGAATAAAAAAAAAGGTACCAATTTGTGATAGAAACGAAATGCAGATTCATCCATAACAGGTCAAAATCTACCAGAAAAAAAAAAATCAGGAAATGAGCTGTTGGTATAGCTAAATTTACCTAAGACAGTATGACAATGAACTGCTTAGTCATTCCAAAACCCCTTACAACTTACAAATGTTCTTTTCACCGGCTATGTACCAATCACCACCACCACCACAACCTTCACAAGTTCACAGCTGAAGACACAGCACACAAAGTAAGCAGGCAGAGTGGAGGAAAGTAAGTGAGGGACAGCAGGGAGGAGCAAGGCAAGGGTGTCACATCCTTCTAAGTTATTGTTGGTGGTGTTACGACTGTAAAAATCTACGGATCCTTACAAGCCCTGGGTAAGTCCAATCCTTGTATGTGTCAAAAGGAGTAGACAGAAGATAAAGTAAACACTCTAGAAATCACCTCTACCCGCCACCACATAACACCACCTACCCTGAAGTGCCTGTAGAAGCCACCAAGTTTTCACCATACACCCTAGGAAAGCGGCATTTCGCTTTGAAGGGATTATCTAACTCAAGATTCAAGACTCAAGACCACACCCAGCTGCCCACTCATTCGACAGCTATACACACCTTGCTTTGTGTTGCTTGGAGCGCAATTGACAAATGTGGGTGACAACTGACAAAGCTTCTTGACACCACGCAACACCAGAGACTGTGCACCGAAATTAGGTATACCGAAATACCAGTGTTTTAGCTTCGATATTACCGGTATCACAATTATTTCTTCAAGATTCACTTTAATCTATTTTCTTCTTTCCTTTTACTATTACGTTTTATCTATACTTTCTTTTCTTTCTATATAAAGTTTTACTTATATTTTCCTTTTCACCATCATATTTTCCTTTTCATTCACCATCAATTTTTCATTTTCTCCTATTCTTTCGCTATCAACTTTTTATTTATTTACTCCTTTCCTTTCAATAACTATATAACTTGCTTTAGCTTGTGTTTTTTCTTTTTTGTGTGTGTTTTCAGTCTTGTTTTACAATTAAAATAATACTTTTTATCATTTGTTCTTTATCTTGCTGATATGTGCGGCACGCACAAGTCACCAACACGAAGGAGGTTAGAACTGCAAGGATTCTATATTGCTTGTACTGTATATTATTCTTTCCTTGGTTAAAACCAAGGAATATACAGGCTAAACCAGCAGTGCGCACTGCCTCGCCAAGCCTGTTCGAATGTGCCTCTCCTCCTCACACAATTGTTGCTGTGTCTGCTGTGGAACATGCAAGAACAAAAAAGAACAGTCCAGCACCAATTTTAAGTGAAGTAAAGGCGGCATATAAGCTGTGGTGTTGTGGAGGCCTCTGCTTGTCAATCTGCCAATCAACACTATCAACACCTTCAATAACTACGCCAGCACCAAAGGAACTGCCGCTGTAATTCCCGCTTGCCGCTCAGCTCAGCCATCATATTCACGCAAAGAAAGTTTATCTAGATGTATACATAAATAGACAAATAAGTACTGCACAACATTACGGAAACAAGAGGGGGAGAAGGAGAAAAAAAAAAAAAAGGGTTAAGGCAAGTCTCAAGTCTGAGCTGATGATGGGAATACTACTACATACAGCTCAAATCTCTTCTTCAGCAATGGCCGCCTGTTGTTACCTGCCCTGCCCTGCCCTGCCCTCTCCCTGGTGAGCCAGACCAGTTTCCCTGCACCAGCAACACGTGCCAGGCCACACAGCATTACACCTGCCAGCCCTGCCACTCACACCACCAGGTACTGTCCTCCCCTGTTCTCTGTTAGGGGGAGATTACTTAGGCATGATATTCTTAAAAAAATGGAAAATTTTCCGTGGCATGTCTATTACCTGTGATAAATTTTTTCCTTGCCCTTTCATGGATAAGTAAATTTGCAGTTTGAGCCAATACACCCTATCGTAAATTCCTTTTTCCCCAAGTCTAACAAGCTTGGGGATGTCCTGGGAAAGTGGGGTTTTTGGGTGGGGAAAGCAAAAATGATGTCCGAAAAAATCTAAGGAAAATATACCCATTTTTAGAGAAAAAAAAGGGTAAAATCACAAAATTCATGAGTACTTTTCACTGAAATTATCCTAGCTTAACATAGTATATAACCAAAAGATCTAAGGACAAAAACCTAACATAACGTAACCTAACCTACAACACTAACCTAACCCTAACATAACCCCCCTCCAACACTAACCTAACCTTACATAAACCTAACCTACCGTATCCTTGCTTTGGGGCAGCTTCCCTCCCCCCCCACACCAGTTCTCTTATAGCTTCATACAATATGCCCTACCACTACCAATACCCTCCTCACAATACCTTAACGAAAGGATGAAGGTCCTGGCTGGTCCTCTTCTTGATTGTACACTGACTTGCATCGCAGGAGCGATGATTTCCCAGTAATCAAATTTGCAACCTTCACAACTAGTGTCACTGGTGGCCATGGCTGAACTGTGCACACAGATGTTTCTGTGCACCTGTCTGTCCAGCTGTGCCCCGCCTACGAATACTGTGGCGGAAAAGTACACAATACTGGTTCCCCAAGCATGCTTTATTTCCAAGTAACGTCACAAGTAACTGTCAGCAGTAGCAGTGATAAGGACGTGCAGGCGGCAGGGGTGCTGACTGGGTTCTGCCTTCTCTCCACGCTGGCCTGTTGACCTCACCTTCGCTGGCTGCTCTCCCCCTTAACCGCGTGACATATAAACAACCTGTATAACAAGGGCCACAGATAACAGTAGATCTGGATTTGACACGAAAATCGCCGTGCTGCAGTAACGTACCCAAAGCCGGAGAACGGACCTTAAATTTCAAACCTCGAAATCTCAGCTCGTAGCCAACATGAATCTATGAAGATCACTGTGAAGCAAGCTAACTGTGTTTCATTCAATGCCTGAAAGCGATATCTAAATCCATACAACCGTGTCATTGTACCGCTCAGTTATACGAGTCAAACACGAGAATTTGTATAGTACCAGGTGGATGTTTAAATACAACTTTAAGCTTACAGCTGTATTTCAAACACAAAATGAAAATTTTGTATCACCTCGCCACAGCTTGCTGGACTTAGAGAAAACTCGCTGAACACAGCACATTTGAAGGCTTGTGCTGAAGTTATTACTAATTTCCGATAGTGTAAAATGGGGTTAGAAATGCTCGTAGAAGTGTGATGTAGACCGTGAGAATGTGTATAGTTACGTGTGGTGTATTGGCTGAAACTGCAATAATACCCATGAATAGAGTAAGGGGGCATAACTTCAAGATATACCATACCAGATCGCAGATTGAGGTCAGATGTAACGGTGTCACATAGTAATCTATGTTGTACTTGTAAGTAACTCTCTTATTATTATTATTATTATTATTATTATTATTATTATCATCATCATCATCATCATCATCATCATTATATGTGTAGGTATACATGTATGTATAAGTTGGCACCCCAAGATTCCACATGGGTGGGGTGGACATGATCACACCGCCCTACGTCACAGTGTGGTGGAACTTTTCACGACCTATTTCGAGTGCCATCGATATATTTGGTTATATCTACATTATGTCATATAAGTGATTTGCATGTTTATCCTGTACGTGATACACCTTAACATGTATTATTGGAAGTCATAAGTAACTTTCCCTTGTCTAATTCGTGTAATTAGAAGATTATACTCATCATATTCATGTATACTGGTTGTAGCAAACCCAGTCATAAATTCCTGTGTCAGCACTTTTTGAGGCACCCAGGCCTGCAAGGGCCAGCCGTGAATAAAGTCTTGTGAGGGTGCAAGGCTTGACCATGATGGGGCACAGGCTTGCCATGCACCCCTCATTTTCTTCTCTCCCAAAAACTCTATTTATTTATTTAATTTTTTTTATATAAAAGAACTGCCAAGGGTGAAAAAAAGGCCAACTGGAATTGCAGTCTCAAAAAAAGATCGAAAGAATCAGTCAGAAGCCTGGGAAAAATGTCGACACCTCGTTCTTAAAAAAGTTAAGTTGTAGGAAAATGAAAATACAGAAGCAGGTAGGGAGTTCCAGAGTTTACCAGTGAAAGGTATGAATGATTGAGAATACTGGTTAACTCTTGTATTAGACAGTTGGACAGAATAGGGATGAGAGGAAGAAGAAAGCCTTATGCAGTGATGCCACAGGAGGACGGGAGGCATGCAGTTAGCAAGATAAGTAGAACAGTTAGCATGAAAATAGCGATAAAAGATAGAAAGAGATGCTACATTTCGGCAGTTAGAAAGAGGCTGAATAGTTAGTCAGAGGAGGGGCGTTGATAAGACAAAAAAAGCTTTTAAATCCACCCTATCTATTAAAGCTGTATGAGTGGAACTCCCCCCATCCCCCCATACATGCAAAGAGTACTCCAAACAAGGTTGGATAAGGCCTTTGTACACAGTTAGCAGTTAGAGGGGCGAGATAAAACTGACGGAGACGCTGCAGAACGCCTAACTTCATATAGTATGTATAAGTTACATTCACCTTTAATATTCACTTGAAAACCACAGAAACACTCCAAAGTGACTTTATCCACAACAAGAAGGTAAGAGCTAATTAATAACATACCGGGGTAATTGATAACTCACAATCCTGTCCAGAACACAGATGGGGATTTTTCTCTATTAGACATGTCAGTTTGTGAAAAATACTGTATTCCTTCAGACCTTGTTTCTAGCAATGATACATTTAAAAATCTTGAAGCTTATTTAGAGGACATTTTGTTTGATTTTGTTGATTAAGCTTGCCAGTCACTGTGAAGTATGCATTGCTGCTTAATGATGCACTTTCCAGCTATTTAATTAATTAAGTAAATCCACCGTGGAATATTTTTCAATTATATGGTGGCACATCAGCAAAGTGTGGCTTCCCACTTTCTTTTGGTATCCAAATGAGGGCAGGAGGCCCATCAGGTAGGAATACTTGTGTGCTCCTTGATTAAGGCAAAACTGTCATGCATGCACTCCGCACATGCCACTCTCTTCTTGAGACCTTTTACACTTTTTATCGCTTCATAGGGCTTATTCCCTCTGGTGTTCTAGTCTTGGTCCTTCCACAGCTTGCAGAAGGAGACAGCAGAGAGCATAAGGCAGGGAACACAACTTTCATGAACATTATCTCCATGCCTGCTTTAGAAATAGAACACTTTGGCTGCACCTATATTAACATTTCCATCTTAACTTTAACCACTCTCTCCCTAAAGGTGCTCCAGCCCATTTCTCCTCTAATAGCTTCCAAATCAGTACTGTGAGGAACCCCTAGACCCCATCTCCCTACTATGTTTGAGTTTTCTTTTATTTACCTAGATCTCTCTCCCGATGATGGGTAATTTCAGACCCATATAGGCAATACAGCACTGCCATCACCTTCCACAAGCTTCTGGCTACTTCAATTTTGTTTACTGACCTGCTCCCTGCATTGACTATCATCCCTGTCATTTCCCTACCCTTCCCTTCATTTATTCTCATCTATTTTTCTCTTCCTATTACTTCTTTGCTTACATCCAGCCCTAGTTAAGTGTACCTATCTACCACCTCTAAGACATCATTCTCTTGTACCCAATGTCCCTCCACATGGGTATTGAAATCTTGCATTTTCTAGCACTATGCCAAACATTCCACATTCTTACATAAATGTTTACTACCTGTAATAACTCCTCCATCTCCTCATTACTCTCTGCCATTAGCACTATGTCGTCAACAAAGGCTAGGCAGCCTAGTCTCCTTTCCCTTACTTTTACTTCCCTCCCTGATATCTTAATCCTTGCTATCAACTCCTCTATTTAGATAATAGATAGGGTTGGAGAGACCACACATCCCTAATTTACTTGAAGAGACCACACATCCCTAATGTACTTCAATGTTATTCTTCATCCAGCTTGTATTGTGAACTTGACTTCATTCTCCTCGCACAGCTTCCGAATAATCTGCACTATCTTCCTGTCCATTCCTGTCTATTAGTAATGTCAACAATTTCTTTCTGTCTACCTTATCATACATCTTTTCTGTCTGAAAACACTAGATATGTATAACTCTTAATTCCTAGTTTGTCATTCCTTTCAATAATTTCCTTCAGTACTAACACATTTTCTAGCCCTCTGCCTCTCCTGAAACCACTCTCTTCCTCTCCAAACACCTTGTTCTCCTCTATCCACTCCTTAACTTTTCATTCATGACCCAAACAAAGGCCTTTGCTTGTATATTTACCACTGCATTGGGTCTATAATTACCTATGTCCTCCCTTGACTTTCCTTCTTTGTGAACTAAAGTAACCCTACTCTTATTCCAATCCTGGGGCACTTCTCCTTCCTCTGATATTTTTCTAAGCAACCTAGCTAGTGCCTGTCTGAGTGCTTCCCTACCATACTTCATAAACTCCCTTATGATGCCATCTGTCTCACCTGCTTTACCTATCTTGATAGTGCTAATTTTATGCCCTCCTCTCTTTCACACTGTCCATCTCCCTAAATTTGCTATATATAAACATATTTCCAACTTCCTCCTCTTGCCAGATAATTCGGTATTATTTTACTTTAGCATGAACAGGAAGTTGGCTTTCGTTACCCTTCTAATTTTAAAGACCTTGTTCTTCTTAACAATTTGAACCCATACATATCCATCGCAAATTGTTATTTATTAACTTCTTTCAAGATCAAACTCACCGCTATGTCAATGGCGGGACGCGATGCACCACCACGTGCGATGGACAGGCCGGCACTGAGGAATACTATTTTTGTGTGTGCGTTCGTGTGTATGTATGTTACATAATCTGCGCAAGCGCAACATATTATGATGGTGATTGGTTCTTTTGTTTCAACATGAAACCAGTAGCCAATAAATTTTTTTTTTTATTTAAATAATTCAGTCAATCATAGTGTCGTATTTCAACGTGTGGCGAGAGAAGCGATTCAATTTGAAATATTTGAATCAGTCTTAGGAAGATGTCACCATGTGCTGGGTGTAGTGTGCATTATTTCCGTGGTACAGTAAAAGGCCTGAAATCCCGAAGTCATGGGGTTTCAGGCATTCCGGGTTCTAGGATTTTCTGGATTGTAAGATAGTAAGGCTGAAAGTAAGATTAAAATCTTGAGGGTACTATGTAAACCCCACTAAACTAACCCCAACTTGCTATATCTCTTTGTAGTACTGTCATAATATCTTACAGGGATTGCTACTACCACCAGTCCACTGTGTACTTCCTCACCACACCACACAAGATTTACGTAGGCTTTTTTTTTTCTTGAAGATTTGCCAGACTATGGGGGGAGTGGCATGGGCCTTTCCAGCCATTATGGCAGCCCATATGTGATGATTGCTCTTTTCCTACTTGTCAACTTGTATTTGTGTAGGTGATTTCACTATTTTACGTAGGCTATTCCACCATCCACATATACTGAGAAGTTTGAGTGATTGTACTGTACAATCATAATATGTGTACCCACATAATATGTATACAGTCCACAATACTTATGTCACACTTTATAAAATAATTTTAAGTATAATACAAAACATTTCATAACATAAAACATTTACTGATGTCTGATAAAGGGAAACAAAAAGAAAGGAAGGCCTCCAACATCATACGCCAGCCAATCACGTCACTGGCGTCGAGCGTACACCAGCTGGACCACCCACGCAGATAACAGGACTCCGCAACACACACACACACACACACACACCACCTACAGAAACATAAACCACCACTTATAATACCTCCAAATATTATTCTCTTACGAGTTTGTGTTAAACTCATTGTCGGTGATGACATGTTCAGTTTCGGCTATTATTATTATATATTTATTACTATTATTTCTTACCTTTTTACATATTTAGCTCAGCCTTTCAAATTTTCCAGATTATAAGGATTTCCGTATTATAAGGTTCCGGATTTAGGGACTTTTATTGTATTCACCGGTTCTTTGAAAATGACGAGGAAAGCGTACACTTCCTAAGGGAGCACGGTGTTTTCCCTCGTGCAGTGGAGTGCCCCAAGTGCAAAAAATCTTGTATACTAAGAGAAAAGACTTGGAGGTGCACGGGCACTTCCTACATTTCCAAAACTAATAAAAGGAAGCACTGTACTTACACATCAAGTGACTATAAAGGAACATTTTTACAGAATGTTCACCTTCCACCTTGGAAGGTTATTCTCTTTGCTAACCATTGGTTAAGTTCACGATGGGACCACAACACAGTTATCCAGTGTTTGGACATATCCTCTCGCACTTCTGTTGACTGGCGGTCATTTTGTAGTGAGGTCACAGACTTCTGGTTGAATAATCAGGAAGCTATTGCTGGTCCAGTTGTTGTTGTTGAAATTGATGAGACACTCATTGTGTGCTGGAAATATGAGAGAGGCCGGCTTCTATCCTTCTCTCTGCAACTTTATCTCAAGTTTCCTTTCCGACCGCTCTATTGCTGCTGTGGTAGATGGCTACTGTTCTTCTCCTAAACCTATTAATAGTGGTGTTCCTCAGGGTTCTGTCCTGTCACCCACTCTCTTTCTATTATTCATTAATGACCTTCTTAACCAAACTTCTTGCCCTATCCACTCCTACGCCGATGATACCACCCTACATCTTTCCACGTTCTTTCAGAGACGTCCAACCCTTCAGGAAATCAACAGATCACGCGGGGACGCCACGGAACGCCTGACTTCCGATCTTTCTAAGATTTCCGATTGGGGCAGAAAAAATCTAGTAGTTTTCAATGCCTCAAAAACCCAATTCCTCCATCTATCAACTCGACACAACCTTCCAGACAACTATCCCTCTTCTTCAATGACACTCAACTGTCTCCCTCTTCCACAATGAATATCCTCGGTCTGTCTTTTGCTCATAATCTTAACTGGAAACTTCACTTCTCATCTCTTGCTAAAACAGCTTCTATGAAGTTAGGTGTTCTGAGGCGTCTCTGACAGTTTTTCTCGCCCCTCCAACTGCTTATCCGTCCCTGTATGGAGTACTTTTCGCATGTTTGGGGGGGTTCCAGTCACAGAGCTTTGCTTGATAGGGTGGAATCGAAAGCTCTTCGTCTCATCAACTCCCCTCCTCTGACTAACTGTCTTCAGTCTTTTTTTCACCCCTGAAATGTTGCATCCCTTTCTATATTTTATCGCTATTTTCATGGTAACTGTTCTACTGATCTTGCTAACTGCATGCCTCCCCTCCTCCTGCGGCCACGCTGCACAAGGCTTTCTTCTTCCTCTCATCCCTATTCTGTCCAACTCTCTAATGCAAGAGTTAACCAGTACGCTCAATCATTCATCCCTTTCACTGGTAAACTCTGGAACTCCCTCCCTGCATCTGTATTTCCGAATTCCTACAACTTGTCTTCTTTTAAGAGGGAGGTATCGAGGCATTTGCTCCCCTAATTCTGGCTGACGGTTTTGGCACTTTTTGAAGTCTTTGGAGAGCCAGCGCTCAAGTGGGCCTTTTTCTAACTTTCTTTTTTTGCCCTTGGAAAAAAAAAGTTAGGGTATATTCATTGAAAACCAGTAAAAATATACCAGGAAATGCTTCGTTTTGCCGGAGACTCAGACGGGGGTAGGAGGGGGGGTGATAAAAAGAAAATATATATACTGCTTTGCATTGAAAAGAAAGTGCATATTTATTCAAAATAGGTTGAAATTTGACATAAGCAAGAAAGAGTTGGTTTGTTTTACAGCAAAATCATGTTTCTGTAAGAACTGGTGGGAGCGGGTTAAAAAAAAAAAAAAAAAATAATAATACGGATTTGCGACGGAAACGAAGTGCATATCCTCTTAAAACAGGTCAAAATCTACAAGAAAAAATTTATTTGATCCCAAAGTAAGCTGTTCATATTATTGTAAAAATTTACCGATAATTCTACTCCAGCAGTCCTCCACTATGGACACTACTTCCTCCTTGTTGCTTGCCTTCCTGCCTTCGACCTTCAACTTTACTACCTAATGTGGATCTGTCCCACCCTAGTTTCTCCTTAGCTGTCTCCACGCTTCCTTTTCTCTTTCTCTCTGTGGCATTCTGTTCAGGATCCTAGCTTATTCTTCTTCCCATCTCGATCTTATTTCTGATTATTGCCTGAGCTGCTTTCTTTGTCTTATTATATCTATTCCAAGCTTCTGCCCATTCCATTTCACACCTTTCTTCAAATTTCTTTGCCGATCTAGCTAGGTTCCTTTATTTCCGATTTTCTCTCTTCCTGTCTCCTATCACATTAGTTACCTCCTTACTGCCACCATCCTTTCAAGTTTGTTTTCCCTACTTTAAACTTCTTTAGCATTACTAACTTTCTTGCTCAACGTGTTATGTTTTCGTTGATGCTACTTTCCCATTCACTTACTGTTATTCCTAATTCTCTATCTCTCCTGGCATTATTTCCTCCATTTCTCTACAATATTTAATCCAGTCTGCATTCTTTATGTTCCACTTTTCCTTCCATTCTTTCTTCCTAACTCCTGTACTTTTCCTCATCTTTCCACAAGTAATTCCTATAAAGAAGTGGTCTGAAATATCTACTTCATTTTTCCACTTCCTACATCCCTGTTTCTCTACCTGTTTACTCACCTTGACATAATCTATTGCAGACTCACTTCTCCTATCCCTCCATGTCAAAGGATTCTCCAACTCCCAGTTTTTTTTTATCCTCATTCCCATGTCAGCAGTAAAACCTAGGATCAGGTGCCCGTTTTTGGTTCACCGTCTCCTCCAGTAATCCTATGTGTCCATTTAGATCACCCATTATGACCCATTTATTGTCTCTTACTCTCTCCTTATAGCAAACCATTGCCTCAAAGTTTTCTATTATCTTCCTCATTTCTGTGGCTCTCTACCACCATATGCACCAGTGTCACCCACCACTCAGTCCTATTCTCCCTGATCTCCGCTGTTAGAACATCACCTTTATTGTACCCTAGTCTTCTTTCCATCTCCCTTGTAACTTGACTTCCTCCACACTCTTGCCTTCCTTTTCCCTCACAATCAACCCTACCTCTCCTTTCTTTTCTCCTGCCTGCCTACCTCTCCCTATAACTAGCCTGTCTTTTTCACTCAACTCATGGTGTCCTGCCACCCTGTCTCACTACTCTTATCTCATCATAATTCCTCCCTGCCTTCTATCCATAACCTCCACTTTCCCTCATTCCATCTGTTCGTGTTCAGGAAGGCAAATGGCATCTCTCCTTTCCGTGCCCTCTCCTATCCCTACCTGGCATCCTCCCAGTGCTGGGCCCACTCTATTACATTCCAAGCCACTGGACATGTGGATTCCATCTGGTGTCCACCTTCCTGACTTCACTGCCACTGTCCACCACCTGCCCCCTACAGGCACAGTCCACAACCTGCCTAGAGGTCTCAGGCCTCTCCTCACCTGACCTATATCCACAATCTTGTTCACTATTCGTCCCACACACCCAGTAATGGTGCCCCTCAACCCCCAACACCCACAATCTCTTGCCACCACCCACCCACCCACCCACTCCTGCCACTCAGCCTGTCCCTCTCTGCTCCACAGACCAGGCCAGGCCACAATCCAGCAGCCCACTGCCCCACCTGCCACCCACCACTGGCCAGCTCCCATGTGCTACCTGCAAGATAGGCTGTGGCGTGTGTGGGGCAGGGTACTAACATGAGTGTCGAGCAGCAGCAACAGTAGCAAAAGTCTGCCTCAGCTATGGAGAGGCACAGACGTGGTGTCAGGAATCACCATGAGGTAGGCAGCGCTGGCCACAGAGAGGCTAGGATTGAGTGTCAGTTGTGTGGTAAAACTTTCAAAGGTCTAAGTACGCTGAGGTATCACATCATGACACACAGTGGTGTTAAAGATCATGAGTGTGAGGAGTGTGGCAAAAAATTTAACACTAAGACAGCCCTCACTACACACATCTGCACACACAGCAGTGTTAGAAATCATGAGTGTCAGGAATGTGGAAAGAAATTTACCACAAAGGGTAACCTCAACGCACACATTTTGTTTCACAGCGGCGTTAAGAACTATGAGTGTGAGGAGTGTGGCAAGAAATATACCACAAAGAGTAACCTCAAGACACACACTCTGATTCACAGCGGTGTTAAGAACTATGAGTGTGAGGAGTGTGGCAAGAAATTTAAAACTAAAGCTGAACTCAACTTCCACACCCGGAGACACAGCCAGGTCAGGAATCATGAGTGTCAGAAGTGTCAAGAAATTTAAGACTAAGGCTGAACTCACTAGACACACCTTGACACACAGCAGTGTTAAGAATCATGAGTGTCAGGAGTGTGGAAAGAAAATTAAAACTAAGGCTGGACTCAATAGACACATCCTAAGACACAGCATTATTAAGAATTGTGAGTGTGAGGAGTGTGGCAAGAAATTTAAAACTAAGGCTGAACTTACTAAACACACTTTTAGACACAGCGCTGTTAAGAATTTTGAGTGTGAGGAGTGTGGCAAGAAATTCAAAACTAAGGATGAACTCACCAAACACACTCTGGGACACAGCCATGTCAAGAACCATGAGTGTAAGGAGTGTGGCAAGAAATATAGAACTAAGTATCATCTCACTAGACACATCCTGACACACAGTGGTGTTAAGAATGAAGAGTGTCAGGAGTGTGGAAAGAAATTTACCACAAAGAATGGCCTCTTGCATCACACCCTGTTACATAGCGGTGTTAAAAATTATGAGTGTGATGAATGTGGGAGAAAATTTGCCTGCAAGGCTAACCTTAATAGCCACACTGTGACACACAGTGATGTCAAGAATTATGAGTGTGATGAGTGTGGCAAGAAATTTAAAACTAAGAATGGAGTGAAATTGCACATCCTGAGACACATTAGTGTCAAGAATTATGAGTGTGAGGAGTGTGGCAAGAAATTTCACACAGTATCAGAGCTCATTAGACACACCCTGATACACAGTGGTGT
>NC_059286.1:14844503-14894503 GCF_017591435.1 Portunus trituberculatus
GTGACTGCATTGTGACACATGTTTGGCCTATGGTAACTGAAGGAAACAAATATCAGAAAGTAAAACAGACGCCTTGCTCTTTTTGATAGTCCTTTTACCATTACTTTAAAATATTTGCATACTCTTTTCACTCTATGTAAAAAAAAACCTAACATTAAGTGAATATACCTTTAATAGACGAAGATTAGGCAGTGTGGTGAAGGCTTGTATTCTTTCTCTTGCTGAGTGCTGCTTGGTGCTCCTTGAAAACTGTCGGTAATATAGCAACACTTCACTTTACGTGTGTGAGTGTGTGTGTGTGAGCGTCTTTGGGTGTGTTCTGTGAGTGTGCATGGGTCAGTATAACCACCACTGTTGTCACCACCACCGCTACAAGACTACTGCCGCGGCAGAAGGTTGTCTGTGAAGACTGAAGAGAGTACGCATGTACATATGTTTATGATAACTATCTGTTACTAAATCTCTTATCAATGAGACACTCTACTTATACAAATACCACATGTCGATTTATTGGTTATTGTGACATCTTTCTCTTCGTTATCGTGTCCAGTTTTTGTTATTTGTCAAAGCAGGAAATATTAAATTGTATCTTGTTGTACAGCGATTGTTGGCAACTCCCGCGAGGCAAGAAACAAGGTACTTTTTAAAAGACAGACTATTCTATATATCTCATTCTCTATTTCTATCGCCTGATATACGAGTATTTCTGACAATACACCAGGGTGACAGGATACTAAGTAGAGGAATATAGACATTTTTCTATCGACATACACATCTATCTTGTTATACATATATACGAATTCATTGACTTATCTACCTGCCCGCCTATCCATCTATCTGTTTGTTTATTCAACTGTCCATTTCCGTATCCATCAACCTATCAAACTACCCGCTTATCTATCTATCTTCACACAAGCATATAAATACCACCACCACCACCACCACCACCATCACCATCACCACTACCGCCAGTAGGTGTGTACACACTTACTGAATTTTCACGCATCGTTTCATCGTTGCGTATCACACTGTGATACAAAACGATGCAACAGGGTATTGTACCCATTTTTGCCTATCCGCGTGGTGTATCACCGTTGAGTGATGCAATAGTGTCATTCAGTTTCTTCCTGACCGTAGCCATGAGTGCAAATGTGCAGCTGTCTGTGGCCGCGTTTAGTTTTATTCATGCACATCAAATCAATAAAAGGAAAAATGAATGACGGCATTGGTCGGTGTATGCAAGTAGGGACATGTGTAATGGAACAACTACTGTGTTGACTGACTTAAAATTCCAGCATGTGACGGAACTGTATCAAAACTTGACAAGGATACACACAACTGATTTTGAGTTTGTCTGCAATTGGGGTCAAAATTGGAAAGATACTCGTGCCCGTCCACAGGAGAGTGAGTGATTGAGTGCGAGAGAGAGAGAGAGAGTGAGTGAGAGAGAGAGAGAGAGAGAGAGAGAGAGAGAGAGAGAGAGAGAGAGAGAGAGAGAGAGAGAGAGAGAGAGAGAGAGAGAGACAGGAAAGAATAGAAGGAAGAGGAAAAAATAAGAATATCTTATCAGAGCACACCATTTTCTCTCCCTCTCCCCCCCCATCTTTGGTCTCGTGTCTGGTGATGAAATGGACATCTGCTGGTCACTGATGGCGATGGTGGTGGTGATGATGATGATGGTGGTGAGGGGCAGCTGCCAAATGAAAATATTTTACGTCACCAGACCCACCGTGAAAAGTCCCTAAAAGGTCACTAATTCATTGTTGTATATGCTACAAATGTTCCTAAACGAAATAAGTGGCTTGACTTACACATAGGCTAATCAGTACAGGGGCCCGTTGACTCTAAAATGGACCGTTTATCCCCTGTCAATGACTCAGAGCAAACTTGTCTCGGGAGCCCCGCTCGTGGCCTCTCCACCTCCCCCACCCCCGCATTTCCCCACCCTCTCATCACTCGCCTTTTAAATTTGATTGATGTTTAATTGATACGTTTATTGTTGTACCAGTGTATACACCATCGAACTGTTGTCCATTTACGTATGAATGAACCTATCAAATTACCAGCTTATCTATCTATCTATCTACACACAAGCATGTAGATATCTCCACCAGTACAGCCAACACTCACACCTACCCACCTTCGCCATCATGAACGGCAGTGTGTCAGTTTACACATTACTACTAGTATTTCCATGCAACTATAATGTGGCATCATATCACCTCAGACGCTGTGGCGCCATGCAACAAATTGTTGACTAATTTCACCACTTGCAAACTAGATAATGTTTTGCATCTCTTTCAACTGATAGCAAAACAAGTCGATACATTATGCATTTTATTATATCATTGTGTTGCCATTAGAAATATATAGGAGTATCATTCACAACATATCGTCATATCAATAGGTATGAAAAATAAATACAAGTAACAAAAACTGCACCAAGTTACAAGACATTGGCCAGACATTTAAATAAAGTATTGCATTGAAAGACTCACAAAACATCATCTTGGGAAACACGTAACAATACCTTTGTGCTTCACAACAGAAAACAAAATAGACACTTTTGTGATCTTTCTTCGAGACACACAAAAAAGGAACAGGTTGTTGTGATCACTACAGACACAGCCACGTCTACATCACACCTTGCAATACTGTGAGTGACAACCACTACTACTACTACTACTACCGTTAACAACTGCTACTTGGTACTAATTTACTGTCATGGCTTGGCAGCAAGACACACCGCGACGCACAGCTGTTGATGTGTGACTAGCCAGCATGCTCGCTACACTCCTTCACTAAGAAGATGGCGTCTCCCTCTTCAAAGAAGACAAGTCGTAGGAATTCGGAAATACAGATGCAGGTAGGGAGTTCCAGATTTTACCAATGAAAAGGATGAATGATTGAGAGTACTGGTTAACTCTTGCGTTGGAAAGTTGGACAGAATAGGGATGAAAAGAAGAAGAAAGCCTTGTACAGCGAGGCCGCAGGACGAGGGGAGGCATGCAGTTAGCAAGATCTGTAGAACAGTTAGCATGAAAATAGCGATGAAAGAGAGAAAGAGATGCAACATTTCGGCGGTGAAAAAGAGGATGAAGACAGTTAGTCAGAGGAGGGGAGTTGATGAGACGAAAAGTTTTTAATTCCACACTATCTAGTAAAAGTGTGTGACTGAAACCCCGCCAAACATGCGAAGAATTCTCCATACACGTGCAGATAAGGCAATTGGAGGGGCAAGAAAAACTGGCGGAGATGCCTCAGAACGCGTAACTTCAAAGAAGCTGTTTTAACAAGAGATGAGATGTGAAGTTTCCAGTTAAGATTATGAGTAAAGGAGAGACCAAGGATATTCATTGTGGAAGAGGGATACAGTTGAGTGTCACTGAAGAAGAGAGGGATACCTGTCTGAAAGGTTGTGTCGAGTTGATAGATGGAGGAATTAAGTTTTTGAGGCATTGAAAACTACTAGATTTTCTCTGCCTCAATCGGAAATCTTAGAAAAATCGAAAGTCACGCATTCTGTGGTGTCCCCGTGTGATATGTTGACTTCCTGACGGGTTGGTCGTCTCTGAAAGGACGTGGAAAGATGTAGGGTGGTATCATCAGCGTAGGAGTAAATATGACAACAAGTTTGGTTAATTAATGAACAATAGAAAGAGGGTGACAAGACAGAACCCTGAGGAACTCCATTATATCATCAGCGTAGGAGTAAATAGGACAACAAGTTTGGTTAATTAATGAATAATAGAAAGAGAGGGTGACAAGACAGAACCCTGAGGAACTCCATTACTAATAAATTTAGGAGAACAGTGGCCGTATACCACAACAGTAATAGAACAGTCAGAAAGGAAACTTAAGATAAAGTTGCAGAGAAAAGTATAGAAGCCGTAGGAGGGCAGTTTGAAATCACAGCTTTATGCCAGACTCTATCAAAAGCCTTTGATATGTCTAACGCTACAGCAAAACTTTCACCGAAATCTCTAAAAGAGGTTACTTTTCTCTCTTGGTCTACACTCTCCTCTTTCAAATTCTCCATGCATATGTACACAGTATATTCCTATCACAATGCTTCTATCACAACTTCTACATAGTACTGTTTTCTGCTGGTGTAGATAAGGCATTGCAAAAAAACCTTACCCACTTCACATGAACAACTGTCTACAAAATCTACAAATTTATCCACCCAATCTACAAACGGTCAATGAAATACACTACACCAGTAATGAAGATTTGTGGCCAACCTTCAGGACTTCATTGGTACGTCTCCAAGAATCACCCTCTTGTTCCTCCTCCTCCTCCTCCGCCTTCTCTTGTTCCTTTGGCTACACCGGCAGTAGCAGTCTGGTGTCTGTTGTACGTCTTGCACGCTCACTCCAAACACTTCCCTCACTTCTTTGGCGTTAGTAGTTCTGATTCCTGGAACAAGAGATGGAACATTGAAATGGCGTCAACATTACTAAGTCCTGAACAAAAAAATAACAAAGTACAAAACCTTTTAAAATGAGACACGTGGAGATAAGTGTAATGTGCAAACCACAATACTCACATCATGGTCACTCAACACTTTATTCTGGGCTTGCTTCAGTGTAGTCATACAACTGTGGGAAGAATGTAATGCCGTCCCGTTCAATAGTGCATGCAGCCGCTCGCTCCCTCCTCCCGTCCTCCTCAATGCCTGTTGTCTTGTGGTACACTGGCTGGGGTGGGGAAGCTTGCGTGGATGATAACACGTCGACGCATCTTCAGGAACCCGACAAACATCTGTACACTGAAAATATTGCAGGTGAGATGAAAAAACAAGAAGTATATAGAAAGTATGAGTCGGCTAACTTTACAATAATGGAATATTCTCAGTGTGTCAAGAAAAATTTAGAATTGTTTAAAGTTTGGTAGAATCTCACCTGCTGCTTAATTACGCCATCTTTACCACAGCACAGCCACAACACATTGTTGTGGTCAAAGTTATGTTACCACTAAGAAGGCACAAGAGTAGCAGTGTCGTTAGTTCAGGAACTCTCTCACACTGTCTTCTCAGAGGAGTTAACGAAAACACAGCTTGGGTTTTCCTTATATCAACAATACAGTTATCTACACTACACAAGGATAGTCTTGTGCACACACACACAGTCCACAGCTCCCTGGCAAACGCCCGGGGGAGCACAACGGCCAGTTCGTGTGTTCGTCAGATTCCAACTAACGTAGCTCCGTCTTGTCAATCTCTCGTCAGCAAAAACTGACTGACACCGGTGACCGACTCATATATTAAAGAACAGTTAGAAATGCAATGGTTACAATAGTTAAAGTATTACTTAATCATAAATGAAAAAAATAAAATATATGATAGTACTATATATATGTCTATGCTGTTACAATTACATATATATAATCCAGCAACCAGAGGTTCCCACACTGAGCCTGTGGGAACGTATACTGACTTAGCATAAGAAGTGCTTGCACATGAAAATGAAAGGATGTGCTCTTCGCTAAGATCAGCCTCGCTTCTCATGGCTGTGTGTAGAAACAAGGAAAAAAATAATTATATACAATTCATACCCTAAAAACATTCAGAGCAAGACCCCACAGTATAAAGAAGTGAAAAACTATTTCACTTACCCCAACAGCTAGGCAAAGAACCCCAAGGGAGCCCAGCACAACACCCACCACCATGCCAGCTTGGGGACTTAACACTTCAATGACCGCCTTCTCATGACCGTTGCTGCTGCTGGGCGGATCAAACACTGCTGAGGGGATGGTCCACAGGGAGAGGATCTGGGCGACTCCACGTACTCGTCAACGTCTGTGGGTGGAGAAATACACTCTCAGAAACACAGATTTATTACAACTTAAGGGTAGATTTAAACGCATTCCAGGAACACATATTCAACAATACGTTGAGGAAAACTACAAAAATTATATCAGTACTCATGACAAATGCATATGGCAAGATGAAATTATACTTAATCATAAAGAACAACCTATCCGTAAATCGCTCATCTTAGTAATACTCGTGAGACAAAACGCATGTTCATGTATGCCAACAATAACAAAAGTACCCTTGAATACCACACTAACTTCTTAAGGCTGCTGCTAAATGAAGAGGTGAAGGACTGACAAGTTTAAGAAGACAGACCGTAGAGTGACATTCACAGTTCAGGGAGGCCTCACCTTCACACTTGAACTTTCTGACACGAGTCTGTACCCTGCATGGCCGGCACTGGCAGTAGTATTACTCTCGAGTGTTGATGTAAAGAAGCTCACACTCACCCGAAATTCTTCTCCCGGCACTCCTCAATGCCACACAGCTGCACAAACTCATCCTGCCACAAGAAAGGCATTTGCTTCAGTAATGTCAAGTTGTGATTTTGTATTGTACTGTATACAATGTAAGAAAGTCTGCAACTTTTATATGAAACAATGGAGTTCAGGGCATGAGTTAAGTCTTTGCGTTGCAGAGGCTCGTCACTCGTAAACGTCTGAGGGTGGAGAATTACACTCTCAGAAACAGATCTATTAGAACTTAAGGATAATGCTTAAAAAAGATGGGGTAACGAGAGACATACACGTATTTAAGGAACATATATTCAGCGATACGATAAGGAAAACTACAAAACTTATGTCAGTACTCATATGGCAAGATGTTGCACGAGGGTGGCGTGTAAGGATAAGTCAATGTTCAGGTCCATCACTTCGCCCAAATAGAGCCATGCAACTGGTGGGTAAGCCTTGCCCCACGTCACCTCATCAAACAGAGCAGGTCAGAATATATGCAAGAAGGGACAGGCGTGGGAACCTGCTGACGTAACGCGTCGTGGCCTGACACTACCTATCCTCACCCAAAGAACGGTAGTAGGTAGTAGTAGTAAAAGTAAAGGAAGGAAGGAAGGAAGGAAGGAAGGAAGGAAGGAAGGAAGGAAGGAAGGAAGGAAGGAAGGAAGGAAGGAAGGAAGGAAGGAAGGCAGGCAGGCAGGCAGGCAGGCAGGCAGGCAGGCAGGCAGGAGGAGAGAGAGAGAGAGAGAGAGAGAGAGAGAGAGAGAGAGAGAGAGAGAGAGAGAGAGAGAGAGAGAGAGAGAGAGAGAGAGAGAGAGAGAGAGAGAGAGAGAGAGAGAGAGAGAGAGAGAGAGAGAGAGAGAGAGAGAGAGAGAGAGCAAACAAATCTTGACATAAAAACAAAAACAACAATAAGAAAAACCACAACTTATTTTATTCCTATATCCAGGGCAGAACACGGAGATACAGGCTTGCCCGACTTTAATGAACAGCTGCGGGCAGTCAGCGTGGTGCAAGGTGTAGGTAATATGCGCCGTGAATTGACCACCCACAACCTCCGCTACGTCCACCTTATTCTGCCTGTCGTCACCTGGAAACGAAGCTATAATGCGCCGACAAGCTGCGTTGGTGCCTGCTCGTTGCCTTCTCAATCCGAGTCCTGGTCAGCTGGTGTCATATGACAGGCAAGACAGCCGGCGCCTTCTCGTGATTCCGTCGTAACGTGCTGGAATGAGCCCTTTCTCTCTCTCTCTCTCTCTCTCTCTCTCGGTGCGACCTACACCACACAGCCAGACGCGAGCCACAGTCACACACACAAGACCGTTTCCCCACTGGAAACAATACCACGATACCCAATTAACACAACAGTAAATCCCAAATGATATAATAACCCCAATTGGACAAGAACCCACGAACGGTAAATAAAACGAACGAGAACACTTACAATATAAGAAAGCGGGGAAGTAACGTGCTCGCTGGCGAGAGGAGGAACTGACGGGGAGCCACTACCGGTTACATATGTCTCCTCCTAATGAAACACACCCACGATAAACCACACATACCTAAACCCGCTTAAAAAACTCAATAACATCCCAAAACACACTAAAAACAACAAAGAACAGCTTGAAATTCCTCCAAACTCGCTAGAAACACCCAATATTTACTGAAATAACCCTCACACACACCCAAAAGACCATTAACACACACCCCACCACTTATAACACTCAAAATAAACCCAAACCCCACTCAGAACACCAACCAATCCCTCAAAGTTCTCCCAAACCACACTGAAAACATGCGAATACTTACACACACCTCGATCCACACTCTGAAGATACGTAAAATATACCTAAAAGATATAACACACTGAAAACACACGAAATGAACCCGAAAACATACGTATAACACTCCAAACAGCCTGCAACACTAATAGACAAGCTTAAAATACCCCATATCTATCCCAAAACCAATAGTATGCATTATAAAGAACGTTAGGATTAAAAAGGACACTTACCTAAATATTACACCTTGGCAGCTTCTCCTATTCCACCTTTATTTCTCATTTCTTCTTCATCCTTCTCCATTGTTACTCCTTCTTCTTCCTCCTACTCCTTCCATTCACACATCTGAGCCTAGAAACATATAAAAAAACTAGATATTAGTCAAAATATTCAGGAAATGGAGGGTGACTTAAGTATTGTGGCTTTGCTGCTGCTCCTCTTCCTCCTTCCTTTCTCCTCTCTTCCTCCTTATCCGCCTTTATTTCTCCTTTCTTCCTCCTCCTGCTACAATTATCTACACACCTGAACCTAGAAACCCACGAAAACACGTAGAAATCACTAGATATTAGGTAAAATATCGACGAACTGCTGATTTGGAAAAGTGGCGCCAGCCTCGGGCTATGGTGAATCACTACCTGGGCTGTGGTCATGAAAGAGAACGGGAACGGGGGTGACTCGGCTAAATTACGTAAATAATTTGATTTCAAAAATGACTTTTAGAAAAAACGAAGCCATGGCCAAATGCTTGTTATTTTATGACGTGATAAATACTTAAACTAATTTTAAAAATATCAAAATATCTCCAGCTTAACTGGTTTTTAAAAAAGATCTAAATTAAGTACGTTAGAAGTACAAAAACCTTTTAACCCATAAATCTCTTAAAACGTCCTGTAAAGTCAAGCCATTTTCACTTGGCGTGTATTTTATCACATTTCAGGGAGTCTGAGCTATCTTTTAGGGCATTATACAGCGTTTTAGACCGTGAAGCAGAAACGTGAGCAAACAAAATAAAGAAAAATAAGAGCTTTTTACAACAGCACCAAACACCATTTCAAAGTCCACATATTTCACTCAGTAGATTGATTTCACACTTAAAAGAGTACAACCGATATTTTGACACCATAATAGCTCAGTTATACTTTGAAATGAAAAAGCACGAAATTCCATATGGGAAATTTTGACCGTTAAAAAGCCTTTAACATACGCCATAAAACACCACTAAACGCCACATATTTACCCATCACAGGCGCGGAACACACTTCAAACACAACGAAACATTTATAGAAACCATATAAACATACCATGGAAGCGTAATATTGCCGTCAGGAAATATTCGCAAAAAAGTATTTGACCCAACTGGCTGGTGACGGGTGGGTGAGGGCTGGGGTAGGGTGATGGCTACGGGACCGTCGTTGGGGGGAGGAGGCCCGGAGGCAACACCGGCGGCAGGACATCCATATATAGCCTTTATCATCTCACCAAACCAAAATTAAGTCACAGAGAGAAATTTTGACCATGGGATATGAAAATGATAGACTAGTGACTGCATTGTGACACATGTTTGGCCTATGGTAACTGAAGGAAACAAATATCAGAAAGTAAAACAGACGCCTTGCTCTTTTTGATAGTCCTTTTACCATTACTTTAAAATATTTGCATACTCTTTTCACTCTATGTAAAAAAAAACCTAACATTAAGTGAATAGCCTTATGAATACCTTTAATAGACGAAGATTAGGCAGTGTGGTGAAGGCTTGTATTCTTTCTCTTGCTGAGTGCTGCTTGGTGCTCCTTGAAAACTGTCGGTAATATAGCAACACTTCACTTTACGTGTGTGAGTGTGTGTGTGTGAGCGTCTTTGGGTGTGTTCTGTGAGTGTGCATGGGTCAGTATAACCACCACTGTTGTCACCACCACCGCTACAAGACTACTGCCGCGGCAGAAGGTTGTCTGTGAAGACTGAAGAGAGTACGCATGTACATATGTTTATGATAACTATCTGTTACTAAATCTCTTATCAATGAGACACTCTACTTATACAAATACCACATGTCGATTTATTGGTTATTGTGACATCTTTCTCTTCGTTATCGTGTCCAGTTTTTGTTATTTGTCAAAGCAGGAAATATTAAATTGTATCTTGTTGTACAGCGAGTGTTGGCAACTCCCGCGAGGCAAGAAACAAGGTACTTTTTAAAAGACAGACTATTCTATATATCTCATTCTCTATTTCTATCGCCTGATATACGAGTATTTCTGACAATACACCAGGGTGACAGGATACTAAGTAGAGGAATATAGACATTTTTCTATCGACATACACATCTATCTTGTTATACATATATACGAATTCATTGACTTATCTACCTGCCCGCCTATCCATCTATCTGTTTGTTTATTCAACTGTCCATTTCCGTATCCATCAACCTATCAAACTACCCGCTTATCTATCTATCTTCACACAAGCATATAAATACCACCACCACCACCACCACCACCATCACCATCACCACTACCGCCAGTAGGTGTGTACACACTTACTGAATTTTCACGCATCGTTTCATCGTTGCGTATCACACTGTGATACAAAACGATGCAACAGGGTATTGTACCCATTTTTGCCTATCCGCGTGGTGTATCACCGTTGAGTGATGCAATAGTGTCATTCAGTTTCTTCCTGACCGTAGCCATGAGTGCAAATGTGCAGCTGTCTGTGGCCGCGTTTAGTTTTATTCATGCACATCAAATCAATAAAAGGAAAAATGAATGACGGCATTGGTCGGTGTATGCAAGTAGGGACATGTGTAATGGAACAACTACTGTGTTGACTGACTTAAAATTCCAGCATGTGACGGAACTGTATCAAAACTTGACAAGGATACACACAACTGATTTTGAGTTTGTCTGCAATTGGGGTCAAAATTGGAAAGATACTCGTGCCCGTCCACAGGAGAGTGAGTGATTGAGTGCGTGAGTGAATGAGAGAGAGAGAGAGAGAGAGAGAGAGAGAGAGAGAGAGAGAGAGAGAGAGAGAGAGAGAGAGAGAGAGAGAGAGAGAGAGAGAGGACAGGAAAGAATAGAAGGAAGAGGAAAAAATAAGAATATCTTATCAGAGCACACCATTTTCTCTCCCTCTCCCCCCCCACCCCTGGTCTCGTGTCTGGTGATGAAATGGACATCTGCTGGTCACTGATGGCGATGGTGGTGGTGATGATGATGATGGTGGTGAGGGGCAGCTGCCAAATGAAAATATTTTACGTCACCAGACCCACCGTGAAAAGTCCCTAAAAGGTCACTAATTCATTGTTGTATATGCTACAAATGTTCCTAAACGAAATAAGTGGCTTGACTTACACATAGGCTAATCAGTACAGGGGCCCGTTGACTCTAAAATGGACCGTTTATCCCCTGTCAATGACTCAGAGCAAACTTGTCTCGGGAGCCCCGCTCGTGGCCTCTCCACCTCCCCCACCCCCGCATTTCCCCACCCTCTCATCACTCGCCTTTTAAATTTGATTGATGTTTAATTGATACGTTTATTGTTGTACCAGTGTATACACCATCGAACTGTTGTCCATTTACGTATGAATGAACCTATCAAATTACCAGCTTATCTATCTATCTATCTACACACAAGCATGTAGATATCTCCACCAGTACAGCCAACACTCACACCTACCCACCTTCGCCATCATGAACGGCAGTGTGTCAGTTTACACATTACTACTAGTATTTCCATGCAACTATATTGTGGCATCATATCACCTCAGACGCTGTGGCGCCATGCAACAAATTGTTGACTAATTTCACCACTTGCAAACTAGATAATGTTTTGCATCTCTTTCAACTGATAGCAAAACAAGTCGATACATTATGCATTTTATTATATCATTGTGTTGCCATTAGAAATATATAGGAGTATCATTCACAACATATCGTCATATCAATAGGTATGAAAAATAAATACAAGTAACAAAAACTGCACCAAGTTACAAGACATTGGCCAGACATTTAAATAAAGTATTGCATTGAAAGACTCACAAAACATCATCTTGGGAAACACGTAACAATACCTTTGTGCTTCACAACAGAAAACAAAATAGACACTTTTGTGATCTTTCTTCGAGACACACAAAAGGAACAGGTTGTTGTGATCACTACAGACACAGCCACGTCTACATCACACCTTGCAATACTGTGAGTGACAACCACTACTACTACTACTACCGCGTGTGTGTGTGTGTGTGTGTGTGTGTGTGTGAAATCTTCATTGAAGGGAATAGGTGCACTATATACCAGTAAAACACCTCGGAAGGCGATGAACACGCCAAGCTATGCGAACCAAGCTATAAGAGAGAGAGAGAGAGAGAGAGAGAGAGAGAGAGAGAGAGAGAGAGAGAGAGAGAGAGAGAGAGAGAGAGAGAATTTTTAACTACATGTCACCCTCAAACCATGCACCCCAACCTCCTTATAAAAACAGGAAAAATAGAAAAATGTAAGTTTTAAAATATTTATTCACAAAGTTTTATTTCTTCAGATACTTATTCTTATTAACAAGAAGAACTGTACATTATAGTTATACAATTTAAGATATTTTACGATAGCAAGATACAGATTATGAGATACTAGAGGCATCATTAAATACTATAATAGTGATCAATCTTCAATGCGCTCTAAATATGAGAGATTTATGGGAGTGCCGCTATCCAGCTTACTCAATTGTTTTTAATCTTTCATTGACCATTTTTTTTTCTCTCTTGAGGAACTTTCCTCCCAAACATGTGGTGTTCCCTGGTTATGGCTATCCTATGCTGCTGCTCCTGGTACTTAGCAGCAAGTACACATATATCAAGATGACTGGGAAACGTCTTTCCAAAATAATTGTGCCATCCCTCAAGTGAATTGTTTGTACGTGGGAGGGCTCCCTTGATCCTATTGTATGTACGTACATATGTTCCAACACGTGTGAGAGAACGTACGTATCTGTAATCACTGTTGTGTCATTAACTTTCTGGCCAACGTAAGTGTCCTGAAAATATTCTATAAAGTCTATTAGACCATCATTCTTGCCCGCTTCACCTTGGAGAATCAGTGACATGGATTCATACACTTCACTCGGGGACACAATTACGAGCAAGAGCAAGCAGTCTCTTCACTCTTAAAGCAAATGCAAATTTTGCTTGTTCTATATGAAGTTCCAAACTCTGGATACGTCTCCACGCCACTGTCTTAATAAAAACAGCCTGCAATTTCAGCAGCAGGGAAACACTCCTGGAAGGCGGTCATCGCTGATTTTTTCAAAATCTGCCATGATTAAAACCGGAAAAGGAACACCTTCACTGGGAATGAGTTCTAATATCTTATCCAGCATTTTTCTATATGAAAGTTCACACTTTCCAGCCAACAACATAGGTATGTCACACCATCGTAGTAAGCGTGCAGACTGTACTGCTGTGTGTAGCCCACTGGAGTCACTCTGACGGTTCCATCGCCAACCAGTGTGCCAGGAAGCGAAGGTCAGCGTGTCTGAGACAAATATCATAATTGCAGCACCGGAATCTGCCACATCTAGAACCGACTTCATAAATGGAACCGACTGTAGAGTCTAGAGAAACAATTACTGTACCGTGATATTTGTTGATTCCGAGTTTAGTGGTGGTAGTTGGTGGTGGTAGTGGTGATTATTTATTCATTTATTACTTTTCTTCTTATTTTCATATAGTTATTTTTTCTTCATTCAGCCTTGAATGTATTAGCACGTTACTCTTTATATATAAATGATGACAATCCTTGTTATTATGTATAATACATAAAACAAACAGTGTGTGTGTGTGTGTGTGTGTGTGTGTGTGTGTGTGTGTGTGTGTGTGTGTGTGTGTGTGTGTGTGTGTGTGTGTGTGTGTGTGTGTGTGTGTGTGATGCAATACTTATTCCCATAGTATATCCATTTTACAAAAGTGAATATATGTACAGTATTCTCTCTCTCTCTCTCTCTGCATGTGTTGGGGGGGGGTGAAGGGAGAGGTGTATCATTATAAGTTACATGGGGAAAAATGAATAGATGTCTATGGCGTGTAGATGCAGCGAGCACGTGGTGTGTGAGCAATTAAAGGATTACAACCACCTGGTAGGAAGTGTGGTGTAATGGGGTCTCAGGCAGCTTCAGTTTACTACCTACACCAGTGTTATTCACTATTTTTTGCAAGGGAGCCACTTCGGTTCAACACATTCACTGAAAGAGCCGCAGCTAGTGCATGCTAGCATAACTCAACTAAATTAAGTAGTACTGGGCTGCTGGTGCAATATAGTAAATAAGAAAAGTTAGACATGGTAATATTAGCCTATATATCTTGTTATTAAGAGCAAAATAAAGACCAAACTTACTGATGAACAAAAGTGTGCTTTTTTGTTTTTTATTAATTCATTTATTTATTTTTCGAGAGCCGCAAATCCAGTCATCGCGAGGCGCGCAATGAATACCACTGACCTACACTCTCTCGATGCTCGGCCAGCTAATAATATGGCCTGAATGTTGCAGGAGCAATTTTGCTACGTTCAGTCCGCGACGCAAAGTCCCAGCGCCTTTCAGACCTAGAACCGTATCTTTCCTGCATTGGCTGCCTGAGATACGATGCCTTTCACACGACAATCGTCAAAACAATGACAAAAACACAGCATAAGATAATTTTCCTCTTACTATATGGATTTACGGAAGAGTGATAACCTTAAGAGAGAGGGAGTGAAAACTTCCTCCAGCCTCCACAAAACATTGAGGGTGAAGAGGAGCTAGGTGGAAGGTGGCGCCACTGTCTGGATCAACCTAGCAACATTGGACATGTTAAAACAAGTTTGTTAATTGAAAATAAAGTTTGATATTAGAGTAACACTGATATTACTGCATGCATAGGTACTATGCATGCAGTAATATCAGCCATGATCCGTGGCTTGCATGCTGTCTTGACTGCTGTATGACATTCAGGTACCATTCCCCCTGACTGGAAAAAATGATTGGTCATCCCTATCTGGAAGGGGAAAGGGGACAGTCAGGACTGCAACAATTACAGCGGTATAACACTGCTCAATGTACCAGGCAAGGTGCTTGTCCATTAGCTGTTAATGTGTATCTGCAGTCACCTGCTGAAACACCAGAGACCTGAACAGTCTGGGTTCACGCTCGTTAAGACAACAACTGACCGGATCCTAGCGCTTCGCGTACTGGTGGAGTACCGACGTGAGTTTCGAGAAGAGATGCTTGCAGCCTATATCGATCTCAAGAAAGCGTTTGATTAAGTGCATCGAGAGAGACTGGAATTTTCTGCGTCTCCGTGGAATTCCTGCAAGGATTATTGGTCTACTAAATTTCCTCTACTCCGGGACTGTGAGTGTTGTAAAGTGTAAAGGGGGCATGTCTAGCTTCTTCCCTTTGAATACGGGAGTGAGGCAGGGCTGCGTGCTTGCTCCATCACTTTTCAACATTTGCATGAACTGGGTACTAGGCAGAGTTATAGACCAAAGTCATTGTGGAGCATCTGTCGGCAATACTGAGATTACAGACCTTGTTTTTACCGATGATGAAGTAATCTTTGCTGAGTCACTGGAGCTTCTGGTAATGACTCTAGAGGCACTGCACGAGGAGGCAAAGCCCCTGGGACTTCAGGTTTCCTGGCCCAAGACCAAGGGTTAGGTGTTTGCAGGCTTACTGGATGAAACAGTACAGTCTGTCCATGCGTGTGGCGATGACATTGAAATCTCTAAAAGTTTCACATACCTTGGTAGTGTAGTGCGTAACGACGGTGGGTCGAGCCAGGAAGTTGTACAGCGGATTGGCCTGGCCCACGGCGTTATAGACTCGCTCAGCACGAGTATTTGGCGTTATCGGTACCTGTGCAGACGGACGAAGATTCAGATCTTCAAGTCGGTGGTGATCCCTGTCTTACTCTATGGTTGTGAGACATGGACGCTGAACACCGATCTGAGGAGACGAATTAATGTCTTTGGTAATAGATGCCTTCGCAGGATCATGGAGTACCGCTGATATGACTTTGTGTCAAATAAGATTGGTCCGTGAGACTGATTAGAGGCCGCTTACCAGCATAGTCCGTCAACGCCAATTGCGACTATATGGCCATGTGGCACGCTACCCGGAAGCCGATCCTGCGTATCAGGTTGTCTTCGAAAGGGTTAACCCAGCATGGAGGAGGCCCAGGGGACGTCCACAGAACTCATAGCTGTGGCAAGTCGATGCCTCTTGCTGGGAGTTACTTAGTAGGAATTAAGCAAATATGTGACTGAACACACTGAAAACCAATAAACAAAATGCACCCAAGTTTAATTGAGTTACCAATAAAATATCTTCGTTTTCTGTCATAATTGTCTATCAGGCATTCTCTCTCTCTCTCTCTCTCTCTCTCTCTCTCTCTCTCTCTCTCTCTCTCTCAGGTAATACCTAAAAAAGTAATAACCTGGCAGTAGTAACAGTTGATAGTAATAGTACTCCTGAAATAGTAGCAACATCACACGTGCTTAGAAAACTGACCACAGCGTTTCAGAGGCTAACCTTAATTTTACATTTCAATCACTAACACCAAACTTCTCATGTCTAACTAACTTGGTACTCACTCTCCCTTGCTCTCTCCTCCGAGCACCGCGTCGTAGTGCTAAATCCAAGTAGTCGAGATCATAACGATACTTTCAACACTGATGTAACACGACACTCCTCAGCCAACACTAACGCTCTGGAGAACCGAAGCTTAACCAATAACCAACCTTTAACTAAATATATAAATTCCTTCCCCTCTGAATTTAATGATTGCTGGTACATAAAAAAAGTGTTGATACACCGTATGATTTACTTGCATTAATTCTGAGGTTTTAATATTTGTTAAGGTGTTTTCGTGGGTTTGAATCTCGTGTCGATACTTCAGTCCTGTTTCGAATTTGTCTCGTATGCTTTTCCTTTTTCATTCCATCATTCTCATCTATTTAATCTCCTTCCTTCATTTTTATCTGTAATTTTCTTCCTTCACTCATTCATTTTCCTCCGTATTTTCAAAAGCTTCATGGTTTAGAAGTTTACTTTTGAGAGAAAAGTAAAAATGATGGCAGTGTTGCCTCCTCCTCCTCCTCCTCCTCCTCCTCCTCCCCTCTCTCTCTCTCTCTCTCTCTCTCTCTCTCTTAATCATGAACGACGGTGTATATATACTGTAGTGCAAGGTAATAGGTATATACGTACATTACAATAATGTAAAAAGGCTTTCTGAAAAATGTTAATTTTTCAATTTACTGAGCAAAGTTAATGTAATTATTTGATCATATTAATAAGTTACTACTGTTCTTATTACACTCTAATGAGGAGTAACTAATTTATTATTGATAGGAGCTAGGATCGAAAATACTTTCTTACTCGTAAAAGACGTAAAATGGTTAAACTCAGACCCTCAGTAAGTCACAGGATCTGATTTTGCATTTTCACAAAACCTTGCTATATTATCATTCCGTATGATATACCTATTACCTTGCACCATATATATATATATATATATATATATATATATATATATATATATATATATATATATATATATATATATATATATATATATATATATATATATATATATATATATATATACACATCTTCGTTCATGATACACAAAAATTTCTCGGGCTTCAACTCTTTCCCTCAGCCTCCCTGGATTCGTGGGAGGGGAGGAGAGTGGAGAGGAGGGAGGAGAACGAGGAGAGAGGGAGATGGGGTAGGAAAAGATGAGGATGGAGGAGGGAGAAGGGGGCAGAAGCGTTTTTATGGATCTAATGATAGACTATAGTTCAAGTGACAAATTAATTGGATTTCTATATTAACAACAGGAAAAACACTCTGAAGAAACCAGCTAATCATCTCTCCTTTCTTTGAAATAGTCGTGGTGAGAGAGCAGTGTGTGTGTGAAGCATGTGAACTTAATATGGAGGCTTCAGTGCTTCGTTTCCTGTCTCACTAATGGCTGCCTCCGTCGTCTTCTCTGTTCTGGCTTCATTAATGATAATCATAATACTCTACTACCTATTAGTATTAGTGAAGGGATTGTGTATTAGTAGTTTTTATTATATCGTTGTGCTTATCTTAGTTATCTTTATTATCTTTATCTCGTTCTCAATACCTGTGTTGGCTTGATAATAGAGCTTTTATTTGTTATTTTCCCTTCACTACCTTTCCCTTTTATTTACCAATTCATTAAGTTTTCATCCCTACAGTCTTATTACTGAGAGAAAACCACATAATCTAGTACTTATCTTCCAGTGTCCCTGCTATCACTTCATTATCAATATCTTTCCTTATCCGGTCACTCATTATCACTATTTCCACCATACACTGATACCTTAATCCCTACTGCACGTGTACTTCATTATTCATCTTCCTCCGAGGCATGGTAACGACCACATTTGAGAATACATGAAGATTTTCTCCTTCACTCACCGCTACCTTATGTAAAACTTTCATCATCCCACCTTACTTAACTACACTTTTCTCCTTATCCCGCTGTACATCGCCACTATCAACACCAAACACTTGTACTTCAATCCCTAATACAAATATATTCCATTACTTACCTTTCTCAGTGGTGTGGTAGAGTTGATTATGGAGGATAAATAGCAAGACAAGCTTCCTGCACACACACCACTATTTGTACACCAACTCGGTCAGATCTAATACTGGTGGTGGTCGCTAGATGGCTTGGTAGGTACGGTCACTGATACAGCTATTAGATGTCATGTGTATATATATATATATATATATATATATATATATATATATATATATATATATATATATATATATATATATATATATATATATATATATATAATAGAGAGAGAGAGAGAGAGAGAGAGAGAGAGAGAGAGAGAGAGAGAGAGAGAGAGAGAGAGAGAGAGAGAGAAATCTTTAGCCCATGAAATCTGTTATGAGAAAGGATTCCAGATATCACTTTTGTTAGAAATATCAACAGGAAAACATCTTCATCATATCTGGAGCCGTCTGTACAACCATGAGAGTTGTACATTGCCTGCCGCTCTCACACGTTAGTTTCCAGAGTCTCCGCATCAGACTCAGAAATCCCTGTGTATCTTGAGCGCTGGACGTAGGAGCTGTGGCGGTGATGAGGGAAGTCCCACACTGACGCTGCCCCTGGAACATGACAGAGGCTTCGTGTGCTCCCTTCTCTGCGTTTGAGGCGGCGGTGTGGCTCGGGGCTGAAGGAGTTTTGATGAGGGAAGGCAAGAGTGGAGGGCGCCTGGCTGACTTTCCTTCTGGGGTCTCTACGTAGGCTGGAAGGGACAGATGTGCCTCTCTGACTGTGCTGGTAATGAGGCAGGAAGTGTTCTGCAAGCCGCGGCCACCGAGATTGCTGTATTTCATTGATGTAAGGCTCTGCTAGGCTGGTGGAGGACACACTGACGCCCTGGTGGTCAAAGAAGCGGTCATTGGTCTGGTCTGTGTCACTGAAACTCGGGCAGTCACTCACGTCACAACAGCTTGGGTAGTCCTCGGCCCTCACACAGTCTATACCTGCAGTGTGTGGCTTCTTAGTACTCTGACGGGGGAACACTGGCGCACCTGAGCTGTGTTGCAGGTCTGAGTCCGGCAGGTAATAGGTATCCTCTAAGCTACGTTCATATTCCGTGTTTCTAGACTTTTGCACTGGCATAAGCTCACTGACGTTTTTCAGACTGGAAGTTGCGTCAGTTTGAATTTCCTTCTCTGAATTTGCCAATACCAAATTTTCCAGTTCTTTCACGATGTTTTCCTCGCCTACTTGTTCTATTATTTGCAGCAGAGACGCTTCCAGAGCCTCGTCTATGGCGGCGTCCTGGCCTGATGGTGGTAGTGGTGGTGGTGGCAAGTCTGTACTGCTGTCTCTGGAAACTTCTTCCTCTATTTCCTCTTTTTCGTCTTCCTCTTTCTCGCTTCCTTCCACTGGGGAGTTTTCTTCGTCCAATAGTTCTTTCTGCAGAAAAAAATACAGTTAAGAATAAAAAATGAATAGGCAGAAAAGGTAATTTATCTTATTATTTATCTATTTGTCACTACTTTTAAGACCAATACGAGTCCACTGTTGCTGTGCCTCAGATCAGGCTTCGATCATTTTTTTTAATCCACAACATGAACTTCAAAGTGATGAACATATCTTATATGCACATGCACATATATCAATATAAGATTAATCAGTTCCTAAATTTGTGTTGTGGCTTGATGGCTTGTTAGAGTGATTCCACAACCATTGTTAATGATTCAATATCATTATTACGTCTTACATTGTTATTAGGAAAGTTTGGAAAAAGAATATCTATCTATTTCCTGAGCTTCTTACAAACATTTCGGTTTCCTTCTTTATTGCCTGCCATACTTGAGACAGGACTCGACTGTCATGCCGCAGCTCGCCACGCTCCTTACCCTTTTCCTGTTGATGATGCGCTTCTGGGAGCACAGCACGAAGAGGCGGTACAGCTGCAGGGACACGATCAGAGTGTTCTTGCAGGTGAAGAAAATGTTGAGGTGACTGACCACCTTGTACCCAAAGATGAGTGTCATCCTAAAGACAATAGAAAAGATTGGGACTGATATTGTTAGACACTAGGCCTATACTGCATGTTTAGCAAAAATAGGCTGTACACATTTATGTTTTAATACTATTATTCCTATATGAATTTTGTTGCTCTTAACCAGTACCGCTCTTACATAAATAAAAGACTAACGTTACTGGCAGCAACATACAAGAGAGGCCGATAGAATAACAAGGCTTAGGTAATGAAGAAGATGATGATGAAGACACAGGTGAAGAGCGCTCGTCTCACCTGAGGAGGAAGAAAGGGCCGTCCTGCATGAGTACCGTGGTGAGGATGGCCAGGATGTCCATATCGAGGTACATAATGAGGTTATAGGAGCAGGTGGTCTTAGTGCCACGCCTCATACGCGGCCCCGTGGTGAGGTCAGAGCCCAGCATGGTGACCTCCTGCGGCGGTGGGAAGTTGATGGAAGGTCGCAGCTTGGGGGAGTGTGTAGCGCTCAGCACGAGGGTGAACTGCAGCAGCGACCACGACCAGATGGCTGTTGTGAGAGGGCGAGGAGGGAAGGGGGAGTGTGGATGTAATAGCACTAATTATGTAAGTACTGCTGAAAAAATAAGTCAGAAAATAAAGCAAATAGATAGAAGATGGATACAAAACATAGGGCACTGTGGCGCAATCAGTTAGTGCATGATATTCTATGGAATAACAATTCTCGAAGCTATAAAAGAAAAATAAATCAATGAAATTAAGTCACTGTAAAATTAATAGATAAACAATTAAAAAGACGTTTAGCTACGAGTATTAGAGTATCACTAACTTAACTTATCTGTCTAGAAAGAAGAAGAAGAAGAAAAAGAAGAAGAAAAAGAAGAAGAAGAAGAAGAAGAAGAAGAAGAAGAAGAAGAAGAAGAAGAAGAAGAAGAAGAAGAAGAAGAAGAAGAAGAAGAAGAAGAAGAAGAAGAAGAAGAAGAAGAAGAAAAACTTCACGTGATGCTACATTCAAATTTTGCTTGGTTATTATGGTCTTTTCAAATCCAATCCTGACGTAAGCCTGAACTAATGTGATATGAAGCCGATCACTTGTATACCAGGATGTAGTGGCTTTCCTACGAGAGCAACAAGCCAGTGAGGAAAGCCAGCCACTTGACAGTCTGCGTGGACAGCCTGTGTGAAGAGAGGCTTACCTAGAGTAGCGTAGATCAGCTCCACGTTTCTGGTGACGGCTTCCTCCTGGAAGCATTCGAACAGCTCAATGACGTCAGCAGCCATGGCGAGGTAAGCCAGCAGGAGGCGAGACAATTGTTCCCGCGTCAGTTTGCCTGCAAGAACTCTTGGATTAAACAGTGAAGACAGACTGATGATAATGGTTAACGTGCATCACGGGGGTGGACCTTACAAAACCTTAAATAGAAGGGGAATATTAAGGAATATTAACCTTAAGCTTTGTACAACGAATCTTACGAACAGGGAGGAATAAAGTCTGACTGGCTTCAGGCTCTCCTAGTCACTGTCCACTAAGCACCTGAACACCTTCGTTGCTAATGATACACTTTTATTTGATTGAATCTATGTATTTTTATTAATTTGAACAAATCTAAACGACTTTATTAGTTCTGAGGAAGTATATGTAAATATCTTTATCACTCGCCAAAAATAAGAATGCATGTACTGTAAGAGTTATTATATATATTAAATTGCTTCCTTCACTGTGAAGTTTATCTTTCGAAACCATGGTCTAAATACGTACACGGCATGTTACGTGTTTCGCAAACCATTATGAGGCATTTCTTAATGTTCTGCAGTCGCCTCTCGTCATTACACTGGCTAAACACTAGATAGTCTACTCTTTTTGTTCCCTTGCCTTCCTTACAGATGCTCTAAATGAATTCAGCGTTTCTGTTGTGCATTGCTAATTACAGCAGTGAAAGATGATTAAGCTGAAGAATACGTAGCTATAGCAGTCAGAAGATTAAGGATGTGTAATATCGTTTACGCATGGAATGACTCTTATATCATTCTGTTTATTGTGCAGCCACCTCACCTTTGGGCAGCAGCCAGCGACCCATCAGGAGGATCACCAGCAACACCTGCTCCAACACCTTCACCTGCTGCTGGATGTACGAGACTGGCCGCGTGCCTGTGCAGGGCTTCTGTAACACGGCACGGCATGCACTGTCACCACCACCAACTAGCAGCCTCATGTCTTGTGTTAATTTGCAATGGGATTTTGCTGATCCCTTCCCTCAATCAAAAAGTACGTATATCAAAAGTCCTTCGGCAAAGCAATCATATACAAATGCAAATGATAAAAGATAAGCAAATAGAATAGATAAATAAGTAGATATGATTAACTCCTAGGTACTCACATCTACATCTGAAAGTGAAGTCTTCATTTCAAGCGTTGAGTTGACTCTGAGATCGTTTAGTCCAAGTTCCAGCAGCCAGATGGGCGGAACCACAGACACCAAGTAGAGGAATACTGAGGGGCAGAACCTGAGGGTGCATGTGGAGACCAAGACGAGGTTTTAAAAATGACGCTTACTGCAGCCTCGTGAACAGTCTAAACAAATGATTCTCAAACTCTGCAGATCTTAGACTTAGACACCAACTCCGCAGTTAGTGTAATGTAAGCTTCCTAAAAAGACATAAAATATAAAGATACAGACCCATCCATGTAGATCAAGTGGCGCACTTTGATGATAGTCAGTTTACGGGTCCCAGGTCGAGAGTAACGGAGGTTTATTACACTCATTGCTTACCTGAGTGGTTCCTTGTAAGACTGCCTTGCCAAACGTATCACGATTACAAACTAACGAGTTTTTTTTTTCTCTAAATACTCCTTGGTTAAGAGTGTATCTTGTGCGCTTTATTATTTTAAGATTTGTACAAAATTGCTCTCTCTCTCTCTCTCTCTCTCTCTCTCTCTCTCTCTCTCTCTCTCTCTCTCTCTCTCTCCCGTCCCTGTCATCCGCCTTACCCTCTCTCTCTCTCTCTCTCTCTCTCTCTCTCTCTCTCTCTCTCTCTCCTCTCTCTCTCTCATCCGCCCTGTCCTCCCTCCCTCCCTCCCTCCCTCCCTCCCTCCCCTCCCTCCCTCCCTCCCTCCCTCCCTCCCTCCCTCCTCCCTCCCTCCCTCTCTCTCTCTCTCTCTCTCTCTCTCTCTCTCTCTCTCTCTCTATTCCCGTCCGTCATCCACCTTACCCCCCCTCCCTCCCTCCCTCCCACTCTCTCTCTCTCTCTCTCTCTCTCTCGACAATCTGAGGCACCATACCACTTCATTTCCTCCCCGTTCCTGGCGCAGATGGAGACGATTCCCTCGAAGCCCTGCAACATGAGGGGCGCCACCAGGTACCAGTAGGCGGCTTGTCCCTCCTTCAGGTCCACCAACTTCCATACTGCGATGAAAGCGTGAGTGGCGAAGAGGACCCGAGTCACCACCGCCTTCAGGATGGTCACAAAAGTCTTCATTGCGTCGTGGTTGTTAATGAGACTTAAGTTTTTATCTCGAAATAGTCTGTGATTTTCTTCCCTGCTGATTTTATACTACTGGCTTTTGAAATCTTGGTAATACTGTTTTTTTTTTTCTATTCTTTGTAGATGCAGGATGTGGTCAGTTCACCTTTCGTCATGCTAGTGAATCTTCTTTCAGAATTAGACTATAATGATATAAACGGTGAACAGGCGATTTTATATCCGCTAAATCTCACATAATTGGGTTTTGTGTCTTCAGTTTAGTACAAATGCTTTCACTTCTTATCGATAGATGTAATAAATGGTCAGTTCTTGCGTCAAATGTTAGTGAATTTTCACCCCACGATAAAATGTTCATGCAAACGATTACCAGCTTTTCATCTCTTCAGTCTTATATCACTTACTTTTAATTCTTATTACAATTGGTTTCCACTTTTCTGGACTCAAGAGTTGATCAGCTTTCCTTTAGTTCTGCCATCTTTTGTTTCCTATACCCTCACTCGTGCCCCGCCACACGTGAGACTGGCCACCCACTGGTTCTTTCTTTCTGCACACGAACCGGAGAAAGGGGTACCGGGGCAAGGCAGGGGAAGGGGAAGGCTGTGAAGGGTAGAGGGAAGGGAGGGTTAACTGCGGTAAGACCGGGTGGCGCAGAAGCGAGTGGCACTACCCAAACATGCACACCAACTGTTTACACAACCCACCCCAGCTACCTTTCCTCTCTCTGCATGGAGTGATGATTTCCTTTTCCTCTGTTTTTTTTTGTATGATAGGAATGCGTTACAAATTTTTCACCGTCATCAGTCATATTTCAAAAACAGAAAATACCAGTTTCCTTTTGGCCTCTTTATGTAGCAAGCCTTGGGACAAAAACAAGCACTTAACATAGATTGGACATTACGTTAGTTATAGTCTCAACATAAAAGGATAATTTTTCTCAACCTCATCTTAAACTTCTGCAAAGGCAACTTCATAGTCCAAAATGGAAACGGTGCTCAGTGGTGCGCTGTGAAGTTGTCAAGTACTACCCAAGCACCTCATTCACTCGGAACACACGTTGAGTCTACTCAAGTCCTACATGTACATACAAATCAATAAAAAAAACACAAACTATGTAAAATATCATATAATTTATAAATATGAACGCACTGTCAATAGATAAAAGGTCAGAATATCAAGTAAACCGTTTTTTTTTTTACCTTCCACTCACAATTGGCAAGGAACAATCACCCTTACAAGCTTCTGGATAAGAGCTACAATTTACTACATGACAAGTTTCTGCTTCAGGATTGCTTAATAATATGGACCAATGTACACACGAGATAGCAATGAAAGGAAAAGTTAAATCCAACACAACACAGTGTTTACTTGACTTCACCTGAGCACACAGCAGTTCACTAAATCAAGAACACAGAATCTTGGCTCACCTGACACACTTGCGCAAAGGTGTTGAGGTTAGGGAGGAGGGAGACACTGCCAGAAATCCAATGTTTATAAACTTGGCCGCACATGCCTTCCTTGCCCCAGGGTGGGAAAGGAAGCAGGTAAGGAGGCAGGTAGGTGGGGGGTAGAGGGTAAGACACCACAGAGCTTATTATGTCCTTAGCTCCTGACTGACTGACAGGTGCGAGTCAATTTTCAAAGCCTCTGAAGCACTAAGGCGGACTTCACACCCGGGATTCACGACTCGAGACGAAAACTAAAACAGAAGAATGAAACTCGATATAAAAATGTATTCGTGGATAAGACGTATACTGTTAATCAATGTACATCGAAATATTTATTAAAAACTCATTATTTTACTTTACATAATACATGACATATTGTACAGTGTAGGATTACTGCAGAATACAGTCGTAAGTAAAAACCACGTGAAAGAAACACCAAAAGTTTTCGTAATTGATACATGGGTTTAGTTAGGTCTCTTAAGAACACTGAATATAATATGATAATCATGAAAGTTACATTCTTAATTCACCTCATATAGAAAGAACAAAAACGCACACAATATGCGTATATATCGAAACTCTGTTAAGTTTACATAAATATGTACAATTATATCACAATCTGTCGATAAAGGCAGATTCAGTAGCGTATGCCTGGAAGTTCATGGGTACAGCAGTGCTGCCAAAACTTCAATCAGCGCGCCAAACATTGTTCTCTTCAGACTTCAACTTTCTTCCGCTGTCGCCAACTCTTCTTGCGGAACCTTCTGCGGCTCTTGCGTCGTTTGCGGGAACTTTCGTGTTTGAAGACAATGTTGGTAGCATCTGAGGCCAGCAACGGGTAACGGGAAGGAGAATGTAGGTGAGTGGCCACGTAGCCCGACACACGGCCCTCCCGCTCCAGCTCGGCAGCCTCTGCCGCTGACCACCCATGTGAGCCCACGCGGCCCATCCTCACCAAGATGGCCTCCCGCTCCCACGCTCGCTCCTCGGCCTCTTGCTTCAGCTCAGCCAACACGCGGCTGCGGGCACGCTGCATGCGCTCCCCGTACATGATGACCAGGTGGGAGGTGGGAGTGGACATGCGGATCTCATGACCGTGCTCAGTCTCCGTATTGGTTACCTCAAACACTCCAGACAGACGCCTCAAGTGGTTCATATCCTCAGCGGCGCGGTTGCGGCTGCTCTTGATGAAGTAGAATGTATCAAGGCCATTGTGTGTGGAACTTACGTCTAGAATTATCGAGTTATTCAGAACTGTCCGGATAACATCACCAACCACGCCTGTGAAATCACCCTCTCCTACTTTGGTAACAAGAACACGGCCGTCTATGTTGGAGACAAGCACGCCAGGCCCAAAGATGGACACCTGGCGGGAAATGGGTGCACTGATCCATGTCCCCATCCTGCTCTTCATATTAGAGTGGGAGAAGAAACTGAGGTCGTGCAGATGGTCCACGCAGGCTTCATACTGGCACCACAGGCCACTCACCACCTCGGAGGTGCCCAAGTCGTCCACGTCCACCACAGGACGGGGCTTCACCAGGGTACTCTTGAGATATTCTGAGCCCAGAATGCGGTTCACTCGGATCCCGTACAAATCCAGCCACTCAGACACATCTACCGGAGAGAAAACAAACACATCCGTCATATTTTTACCAGCAAGTTCTCCATGGTGCGACAAATTACCACACGCGCCAACACATCCGTTAAAACACACTTATAAACACAACCATTCATAGTCCATACATTCATCATAAAGCTTTAGCTAGGATTAGATAAAAATTTTTTTTTACTGCTACTGTAATACTGTATCATCAGGAAGAATTCAGATTTCTTCATATCCCACTTTATTCAGTATTAGTGGTGATGAGGTAAGGAATAAGAAGATGAGCAAGAGAAGCATAAAGCAAACATGTGTGAGGATTAAGCACTACTTACCTGTGTAGTAGTGGCTGTTACGGCCTGGTGGGGATACAAATGGGTTGTTGTTCATGAACCGGTACACGAACACATCTGTCACCAGCCTCTTGGGGTTTGTCAGGTGTCCCCAGCGAGGCGTCATCCACTGTATGATCCTAGGATTGTATGCATGGCCCCTGAAGAGAATGAGACCCGTGTGTGGCTCCCTAAACCTTCCCCATGGACCCACACCGATCTCCATACTGGTGCCAGAGAAATCCTTCAAAAGGCCGAAAGGTGTCCACACCAGGCTTCTGATCTGGGAGCCAAAGTGATCAAAGATGGCGAAGGGCGTTCCATTCTGGTCTGGGGCGACATAGTACCTTCCATCCGGCTGATCCATGGCAATGAGGTGGTTCATGTCATCGTAGAGGAGGTGAATGGTGGCTCCTGTGTGGGGGTTGTGCAGGTGGGTGATGAGGTCTGGTAGATCAGGTCTTCCATATATAATCTGCGTGGCATTGTTCTGGTGATCCCGGTAGACAGAAATGCGGTCCAAGTGGTCGTATCCTAGAGTAAAGGACCACTTCTGCTCCCTGTCCCAGGCTGACACTAGCAAGCCCTTGGTGTTATACTCAAAGTTCTGGTTGTCAATGCTGATCACAAATCCTCGGTCGTCATACACTACGCGGTTCTCCCCGACTCTGATCACCCTGTCACACTCATCGTAGGTCAGCGACTCTGTCTTGTCATTCTGCTCTATGTTGCCATTCTCGTCATAAGAGTACGTCCAATTCAGCGTGCCATACACCTTTAAGATCTCGCCATCAGGGGTGTAAGTAACGTTGGATCCCTCTCGTCGCCCAGCTGCCGCGATGAGCCTCTCTGATATTCTGTTGCGGTTGTCATACTTGAGCTTCATCATGAAAACTGTCCTTCCCTGCAGCATCATGTCCACCTCTGCCAGGCGGCCGTAGTGGTCCTGCAGGCGTGTGTTGACAAAGTCCTTATCGGGGTTCTGCAGCATTGTCTCCAGAATGTTGTTGCGGATGATCCTCAGGTCGCTGATCAGGTTGAGGATACCTGTCTGGTTGTCAAAGCGAATGATTACCTCCTTCAGTGGGATGGAGTTTATGTCGCCCTCCACCCTGTGAATCCGAGCCGAGGCATCATAGATGAACTTGAGCCTCACGTTATGCAAGCCACTCTTAGAACCATAGCGAAGGCGCATGTCCTTGATGAGACCAGCGTGGTAGCGGTAGTCTGTCCGCACATCGATATGGTTGTGCTTGGTTTTGGCGGTGTGGATAAGGCCCATGTCATCGTAGGTGTATTCGGTGAAGCCTCGGCCATACAGCTCAGCACTCAGGCGCCCAGAGTTGTCATACTGATACAGCAGCGTCCCACCCTGGCCTGGCTGAGTCATGGCCAGGATACGTCCTTGCTCATCCAGGCTGATCTATGAGGGTGAAAGGAAACAAGTCAGGCCTCTCCAAAAGCCACCACTTATCTCTTATCTTATAGTTTTCATTATCCTATCCTCTAGCTATGCTTTATTTCCATTGAGTGTTGTGGATAACTTGACATCATGAATATATGGAAATTCAGCAAAAAAAAAAAAAAAAAAAAAGAAAGTTGTCAGAGCATTCAAAACCAGGACATAGTATTCAGATTCTGATTCTAAAATAAACTTCATATCTATCTACCTGGAGAGCGATATTATCCTCAGGCAGAGCCAAACGGAGTCTGTAGAAGCCAAGCAGGGTGGATACATTGAGAGTGTAGGCAGAGCCCCGGGGTGTGATCACCTGCCACAGAGACCCGGCATCATCGTACACAAGACCGAAGGACCTGCCGCTTGGATGGCTTACCTTGTGTGGCTGTCAGAGTCAGAGATGGATTATTAATAAGTGCCAGTAGTTGCAGCATGAGATGATGGGATATATGAAAACAAAGTCAGCAGTTCAGTGGTGCAAAATCTTCCAACATAAAATCACACACACACAAGCACACACAATTCACATTATGTAGTTACCTTGATTATTTCTTCGTCCTTGTAATCATATGTAATTCTCGCACTGTCAGCATAAGTAACAGACTTGAGGCGCATCACATGGTCATACTCGTACTGTTCTGACAGATTGCCTCGCATCCAGCCAATGATTTTTCCCCAGTGATCATAACTGACGTTACTTTGCACTAGTGGGGATACAGGCACCCACAGAACAGGTCTGCCCTTCACGTCATAGGTGATGTTGACAAGCATCTGACCGGACACAGAGAAAAGTGCTTCTGAAGAGGACACTGGGTCAAAACTCAGAGTGAGGAGGTCGGCATTGTTCACTCTGAGTGTGCTGGACACCTGTGGGAAGGAAATGAAAAACAATTAAACCATGAGAAAAATAAAAATTCATTATTCCATCCATCCTTTGTAAACACGTGTATATCAAAGCAAACACTTGTGGCTTGTTGTAAGTCTGTCTAGCTGTCCAGGGCACCGCACCTTCATGCCGTGAGCGGTTGTGTGGTGGCTGGCCGGCGTGTACACCCACTCGTAGCGGTTCACGGAGCTGGAGCCGATGTGGGTCTGCTGCTTGGATAGGATGGGGAACATTTCTGCAGCAATTTGGTTGGTGGACTCCAGCACACGGTAGGAGGTACGCTCCAGAGATACCCGGTGGTCCCAGTCTGTGAGTACCTGCAGCCTGCCCTCCCCGCCCATATCTGTCACAGCTTCTATGGGTCCTGTGGGTGGTAACGGTGCACCTCTACAGTATTTTTTTCTAATGGTATTTTATAATTCTAATGATTATATTTATGAGAAGCAATATCCTCTCAGAATGCATATAAACATTATAACACACACACACACACACACACACACACACACACACACACACACACACACACACACACACACACACACACACACACACACCGCATAGTGTAATGGTTAGCACACTTGGCTAACAACCGAGAAGGTCCGGGTTCGAATCCCGGACGCGGCAAGGCAAATTGGCAAGCCTCATAATGGGTAACCCCTGTTCACCTAGCAGCAAGTAGGTACGGGATGTGACTCGAGGGGTTGTGGCCTCACTTTCCCGGTGTGTGGAATGTGTTGTGGTCTCAGTCCTATCCAACGATCTGTCTATGAGCTCTGAGCTCTATGAGCACACACACACACACACACACACACACACACACACACACACACACACACACACACCTTAAAGTCTCCTTACCAGATGAGTGTGTAAGGGTGTTGCCGCGCACTGTGCTCTTCACAGGATTCTTCCCGTCTCGAGTCACGGTAACCTCAGCTCCCCGCTCACTCAGGTCAAAGTTGAGCTGGATGATCTGTCCAGTGGGGAGGACGGCCCTGGTGAGACGGCCCTGCTCATCATAATCGTAGCTGTAGGTGCGACCGTAAGCCTCGATCTTGGAGCTGATGAGGCCGGAGGACCTGAGGCTGTTGTAGGTGAAGCTGATGTTGTAGCCATTGGGAGCCACCAGCTGCTCCAATTTCTCAGTCATGGTTAGATGGATCTTGATGCGCTGCTTCTGTGGGGTATCAATGGCATTGACGTTGCCACCTCGCTCACGCAGTATCTGGAACTTATTTCCTGCACCGTCAAGAACTCGTGACAGACGACTAACGCTGGAGTGTGAGTCATACACAAACTTGTAGATGGTCTGCCCAGTGATCAGGTTTTTGGTCTCTGTGTGCTGACCGCGACCATTGAACAGATAGACTTCATGAGAGTCTGGAGAGACGATCTCATAGTGCTTGCGATCAATCAGCTTGGGAAGAACTGTGCGGACAGACCTGATGCGGTAACCTGCCTGATCACTGATATGAAGAACTCCATCTGGTGTGACGGCGATCGAGGAGATGGAGAAGAATATGGCAGACTTGGCTGATACATTGTCATATGTGAAGCAGTGACAGTTAGGGTCGCGACAGTTGCACTCAGACTCCGCGCCGGCGAAAAGAGAAATGCGGCCGTCACTGGTGATGATGCGAACTCTGTTAATTCTTTGAGAGTCACTTTCAGCCACGTACAGTTCACCTGAAGAGAATTGAAAAATGGAAAACATTCAACTATGTTGTGTCAGACTTCAAAATTGTATCATGAATATCTTGTAGTATCCATATCCTAGAAGTTCTGCACATTGTTACATTTTGAGATAAAAATCCAAACATTGACAGTGAAACTGCAGCTAAAGTAGAAGCTTTCCTCCTTTACCTTCCGGGGAGAAAGCGATGGACTGAGGGTTGAGGAGGAGGGCAGTGCGGGAGGCGTCAGGTGGGCCGTGAGGCGGTGTGGGGCAGTTTAGGGAACGGCCACTCAACACCTGTCGTCATAGCAACATTACTCAGGTGCACATTGCTTCATCTGCTTCAACTCTACTAAATATCATTCAACTCTGTACGAGTGCTTGAACTAAACACAGACCACGGCGTGATCAGGACCTCAGTCTAACCACGGAGCTTGATAATCAGTCATTCACTGCGTTAATGCACACTTCTGCTCATGATGCAAGTCAACACAAAATGAAAATGGATTACAGCCCTGTGAGTCGATCATACAAACAGGATAACGGGGAGAGAGAGAGAGAGAGAGAGAGAGAGAGAGAGAGAGAGAGAGAGAGAGAGAGAGAGAGAGAGAGAGAGAGAGAGAGTATTCTATGGTTACTTATGGAAAGAGTACAGTATAAATGCCTGTTAGTAAGGTAATGTGCTCTGCGTGAAGTGAAGGTGAAGGAGTGTCCGGGTGGGTGATGGCAGGGGGCAGTGGAGTGGTTGAGAAGTACAGATCGGAAAATTTCTGGCCGGTTTCTAAGTGACAGCATCAGAACAAGACCCACCTGCACACGGTTGTCTGGCGTGACTCTCAGCACCATGTGGTCGTCCAGGATGTGTAGCGAGCCGTCCAGCGGGGAGATGGCTAACTCAGTGGGCCAGCGAAGGTGCAGTTGGTCCATGTTGATAGTGCCATTGCAGGGGACGGGCGCCCAGTGAGACCGGTGCTCGTGACCGCCGATGATGGTGTGGATGGAGTTACTACGACTCACCACGCGGATGTTGGTGCCGTCAGCGATGTACATGTCGCCATCAGAGGAAATGGCCAGACCTGTCAGAAGGAAAGGCAGTCTGTGAGTGCACTGGTGTGTGGAGATAAGTGTTAGTGCTGTCTGATGTTGAGGCCTGCTGGGGGAAGAGGAAGACGCCGGAACAGTAATGAGTGAGGTGGAGTGTTTGCGATGTCTGGAGGACAAAAACATATAAAATGAGTGAGTAAATGGATGGAGATACACTCATGGGTACTGAGCGGCAGGTACGCATGCACGCACCCATACACACGCACACACCCATACACATGCACACACACACACACACACACACACACACACACACACACACACACACACACACACACACACACACACCAGTAAACCATATTGATAGAATTTTTAGAGAAACATATAATTTGCTAAGGAATATTGGAATAGCATTTCAATACATAGACAAAGAAATGATGAAGAAATTGATAAGTACTACAATAAGACCCAGATTGGAATATGCAGGAGTAGTGTGGACCCCTCATAAAAAGAAACACATAAGGAAATTGGAGAGACTACAAAAAATGGCTACAAGAATGATTCCATAATTTGAAGGGATGACATATGAGGAGAGACTAAAGGCTATGGATCTACCAACCCTGGAACAAAGAAGGGAGAGAGGAGACCTGATACAAGTTTATAAATTGATCAACGGAATGGACCAAGTGGATAATGAAAAACTGATCCTGAGAGAAGAATATGACATCCGAAGCACAAGATCGCATAGTAAAAAGCTGAGAAAAGGAAGATGTCTGAGAGATGTTAAAAAATATAGTTTCCCGCAAAGATGTATTGAGACGTGGAACAGTTTAAATGAAGAAGTAGTGTCTGCAACGAGTGTGCATACCTTTAAAGTAAGATTGGATAAGTGTAGATATGGAGACGGGGCCACACGAGCATAAAGCCCAGGCCCTGTAAAACTACAACTAGGTAAATACAACTAGGTAAATACACACACACACACACACACACACACACACACACACACACACACACACACACACACACACACACTCTCTCTCTCTCTCTCTCTCTCTCACATATTGTTTGATATTTTTCCTTCAGTCCTAATTACCATATCATGTTCTGCTAAGAATCCGTCTAGTTTTATTTATTTATTTTTTTATATACTTAACACACAATCACACCATTATGCGTGTACGCACGCCCGCGCGCCTGTGTGTGTGTGTGTGTGTGTGTGTGTGTGTGTGTGTGATCAATCCACAGCATCCAGGACAGACTCACCTTTAGGGTAGGTGAGACGGGCATGGATGGCCTGGCCTCCGTCTCCACACCGGTTCTTGTCCCCGGGCAGGCAGCGCTGGCCGGACCCCACCACCACCACGGGCGGGTCGTCACGCGTGGCGCCGAGACGCAGCACCTGGTGGGCCTCAGGGTCACTCATGTACACGGTGCCATCCAAGGGAGACACGGCCATGTGATAGCGGTATGACACACTCGTCTCACTGAGGAACGAGCAAATCACTGTTAGGTTTCTACTTACTTTTCCAATTTCGGATTTTCTTTTTATCATTTTTTTTACCGTATCCTATTATAGACTAACCTTTTTATTTGTTATTGTTCTGGGTATAGAATAAAAAAAAACGGTGCTGAGTTCACCCAGTGTGAAAAACTAAATACATTCTTCATCTTTCATCTCTTGCACTGCAAAACTCTGGAACTCTTTTCCTGCATCTGTTTCCTCTTTCCTCCCCACACACATGGCGAACTCTCTCAAGAAGGAGATTTTCGAACATTTCTCCAATTTTGTGTAATCATCTTATCTTTTAATTTAGGATCTGACATCTCAGTTGGCTCTTTCTTCCTTTTTCATTACTTATGTTCAGAACCCTTAAAAATGTGAAAGGTCTGTTTGAAAATGAAAAGAAACGTGTTGTACTTACTTCACGTGGGTGACAGTGGTGACATTGCCATCAGGCCAGACACGGTGGATGAGATTGAAGTCCCCAACATACAGGGAGCCGTCAGGAGCCGCAGCGAGGCACGACGGGGAGAGCAGAGGCACCTGGGTGGCGTCCCCTTCACACCTGTCCCCACACATCACCTGCCGCTCCTCACCTGTCCCAAGCACGGTGGTCACGAGCTGCCGCTGTCCCGCAAGGTAAATATTCTGACCATCGCCCTTCTGTAGGATGCCTGAAGGGGGAGGAAGGGGAGTGAAATGACTTCTTGAAATCCTTGTGTGTGTGTGTGTGTAATTCACTGTTTGATCTGCTGCAGTCTCTGACGAGACAGCCAGATGTTACCCTACGGAACGAGCTCAGAGCTCATTATTTCCGATCTTGGGATAGGTCTGAGACCAGGCACACACCACACACCGGGACAACAAGGTCACAACTCCTCGATTTACATCCCGTACCTACTCACTGCTAGGTGAACAGGGGCTACACGTGAAAGGAGACACACCCAAATATCTCCACCCGGCCGGGGAATCGAACCCCGGTCATCTGGCTTGTGAAGCCAGCGCTCTAACCACTGAGCTACCGGGCTGTGTGTGTGTGTGTGTGTGTGTGTGTGTGTGTGTGTGTGTGTGTGTGTGTGTTTCAGAGATTTCGTTCTAGTGGTTTATCTCCTTTACCATAATCTCTTTACTTTCCTCGTTTCTTTGTGAGTGCTTTTAAAAGTCAAACAACAATTTCTTCCTACATTTTCACTTTTTTTTTTTTATATAGTGAGGTCAATCGTAACTTGAGATAGACATTCGCTTCCTTTAGTATTCTGAAACATTTCTGCGCCGCACCTCCACTACATTGATGAAGCCTTATATAGTGAAGTTACATGGGTTTTTAAGATAATTTATATTGTACTAGTGATAGATTGACATGATTTCTATATCATCAATAGGAAAAACACTCGAGAATGCAACTAATAACTTCTGTGATCTTTGAAAATAGCCCTAGTGAAATTAAGTAGGTTTTAAAGTCCCGTGAAAAACCCACATAGTATAAAAAAAAAAAGGGTATTTTATGGTTGAAGTGACAGGTTAACAAAATTTCTATATCATCAACAGGAAAAACACTCTTGAGAACCCAGCCGATCGTCTCTTTGGCCTTTGAAAAATAGAGATGGTGTTTTTAATGTCTTTTTATGGTTCTAGTGACAAGATTAAATAACTTTCCACAAAAACAGGAAAAACATTCTTCAGAACCTGGCTAATCGTCTCTTTTGGTTTGGAAAAACTCGTGATGAGAAAGCAAATCGTTACAGAATATGAACCACCAAAATATCCCCTACAATAGAAAAAAAATCCACTAGACTGAAAAAAAAGTGAATATAATGAAATGAATATGTAAACAAAATAGATAAAAAACTAAAGAAATATATGAAACGAATATGTAAGTAAACAGAACCAACAAACAAGCGGGAGGGGAGGACAAGAACTCACCCTGATGATAGTTGTATGTGTGGTGGATGTTGAAGTTGAACCCTCCCACCATAGAGATGAGGAGGTCGTTACCAGCCACGCGTGTTGTCTGGTGCTCCCACACAATCTTGGGGCAGGAAGCGTGTTCGTAGCCCACTGACACAAGCGCCACCGTCACGCCATGCACTCGTTGCCTGAAGAAAGGAAACGTGCAAGTCATTTATCCCTTTAGTACCATGCCGCGTTTCCATATTCATTCTGCTTACTATTTGGTGATTTTATACAGCTTCAGAAACTCATGTGGGGATTAAAATAGTGAACAATCTGGCCGTTAATCTTCAGACTTCCATAAACCTTTCCTAATGTCAATAAAACCGTCTAATCATACTCAAACTCGTGATAAAAAAGCGTCCCAGTTCTAAAAGGGTTAATCCTTATGAATGACGCCACATGTTATCGTTATGTCGAAAGTTTACTGCAATGAATAATCTACGTCTGAAGTGATCTCCTAATCTACAAGAGGGTGTTTCCTCACCTGTACACATTGTAGCGATCCCAGGCGTAGGTGAACTTAATGTTGGGGTCAGCCTCAAAGACGCGAGTGAAGAGTGTTCCCTCCAGCACGATCCTGAGGTGAACACGGCGCAGAGTGGCGGGGATGTGGTCTGGCGTGAGCTGCATTCTGATCGTGGACTCGTAACCATTGGCCCTGAGCGAAAAGAAACAAGCGATTACCGATTATCCTTAGTTCAACTCTTGCTGGTAAACTCTCTCTCTCTCTCTCTCTCTCTCTCTCTCTCTCTCTCTCTCTCTCTTTTATTTGGATCTCAACACTAGTATGGGACTTCCAGTGAGCATTTTCGTTGTAGCTCAGTTTTATGACATGTGGATCTCTCTCTCTCTCTCTCTCTCTCTCTCTCTCTCTCTCTCTCTCTCTCTCACTATGAATTTAAAAAAGGAGCATCAAGACTTGCATTTCCTCATACCTACGACTTTAGTTCTTTCATGAGTGAGGATTCAAGACACTTCTCGTAAATTTTGCCTCGACCCTAAGACTAGTAACCTCAGAGGCGTTTTTTTCCTCCATTACTTATTGTCCTTTACAAAAAAATGATTATAGAAAAAAAAAAAACAACACCACCAAATGGCCACACATATTAGAACGTTTCCTCTGTTATTTTTTTGTATGTGTCATTGATGAGAGGTAAGTGGAAGTATGGATAAGTAGATGAGGTATATAAAGTGTGCGTGACAAAATGGTTTCTTCTGTAACATAGTAAAACATCAAAACTCTTAATATGTTTCTAATGTTGACCAATGTTTACTACTACATTTGTATTGTTATAACTTTAAACTGTAGGTATAAAGACACACACACACACACACACACACACACACACACACACACACACACACACACACACAACACCCATTCACCCACACACACACACACACACAGACACACACACACAACACCCATTCACTTCCCCTCACACACACACACACACACACACAACACTCATTCACCCCCCCACACACCTAGATGAATGGTACACCAGGTACACATCAGTTCCTGGGATCTGGATGGACTCCTGCACCGCCTGTGACTCCACCAGGATAGCATCTGCGTGAGGACACTCCCCCTGGAACACATTCTGCCAAGTGGCCATGATGATAGGGCGCAGCAGGTCGTAGTCATGCAGGGGGCAGTGGGAGGTAGTGCGTTGCTGGGCGTGGTCGCGGAAGGTGTTGGAGTGGTCTGCACTTTCGCTGACTGTCATTACGATGTCGTCCAGCACCACCACCTTGTTCCAGGGCACCATTACTCGTATCTGCGGGAAGGCGGGGAGGGTGGTGTGAGCTGTTGGGTAGTGCGGTGCTAAGCCAGTGGGGCGAATAATGTAGCTTAACCATTTCAGTACCATGACGCGTTTCCATATTCGTTTCCATATTTGCTGATTTTTATAAACTTCAAAAACTTATGTGGGAGATTAAAATAGTGAAGACTCTGACCATTATTCTTCTGACCTCCATAGACCGTTCCTAATGTAAATAAAATAATTTAATCATACCTCAAACTTATGGTAAAAATGCTTCTCAGTACTAAAGGGGTTAAGTCCTATATGCTACTAAATACACACACACACACACACACACACACACACACACACACACACACACACACACACACACACACACACACACACACACACACAGAGTCCTTCTCACCATCTTAGGAGTGAACGGATGCTTCCCCAGCTTGAAGGACACCACACCTCCGCCGTTCACCATGAGGTCGAACATTCCGTCATCCCGGGTCAGCGTGAATCCCTCCTGGGTCTCGTTGGTAATTACCCTTAGACCGATGATGCCCCGGCCGGCCCGCGTCACTACCCGGCCTCGCACCACCGCCGCCCGCCTGTGCCACGCCAGCAGAAAGACTCATCACCAATCCATAACAGGTCTGCGTACTTGAGGTAAGTTGGGGGGGAGGGGAGAGAGAGAGGGACAGGTGCTTGGCCAGGCATGCCGAGGAGCCAAGGCCGGGCCAGGGGGCGTCTGAAGAACTCAAGGTTAAATAAGGAAAACGTGAGAACTCAACAGTACCGGTGGCAATAAAACAACATCGCTCTCCAGCCATGACATGAGTGAGCGAGGAAATGATAAAACTTGACAACTGCTTAAGCTGGAGAAAAAAATGGGGACAATTAAAAATTTTCAGGACACATAATACAAACAAATAATAGCAGCACAGGGGATTGATTGACATTTTTCAACACTGTGAACAGAATACAAGGTCAAAAATACAAACAGTTACAATTAAACAAAGGTGAACATAATGGTGGGCAGGGGAGGAAGGGAAATGCTCGTCTGAACATGAATGCAAGGGAATATTACAGAACAAGTGGCAGAGAAGGAGAAAGAGTCCCTAAATGAATCTGATTTTCAAAAGTTTAGTTTCATACAATGAATGAAGAAACAACAGTCACAGTAAAGCAGAACTTTCTTTAATAAAATGAGAAACTGGAATGTACTGTTTTGTTATGAATACTGAAACTTGACTTCACAAGACATCTAAAGAAAGACACACTTCATATTAACTGAGAGACTAGCACAGAAACCATAGGAAACATGATCAAAAGTAGTATAGATGAATATAAACTAAAAAAGTGATAAAAATAATCAATACTCACTGAAATGAAACCATACTCTGTTCAAAAGTACTAGAACACAAATGTAAGAAGCTATGTACCACTTAGGCTAAGGGTCTCAGGGGCTGGAACCTGACACATGCAAGGCCCGCCCCTCACTGGGACACAGGAAGGCTGATGAACTTTTCCATACTTGGGGTGAAGTAATAATAAAAATCTCTGCATGAAATTGTAAAAAAAAAATCATGCAGACAAATGCACATACGCATGACTGCTGGCAAACACACAAACATGTTCTAAACATATCAACGGCGTGCATCGCTTGGTACAACAGTGTTTGGCGCAAGACAGAGACACAGAGGATTGTGAAAACCCGAGCATCACTGGGAACTTGTGAGGTGGGCTGAGTGAAGGTGTGACATGCAGAGCGCGCACGCACACACACGCACGCACACACACACACACACACACACACACACACACACACATACCTCTCTGTCTGTCTGCTGGTTAGTCTTTCTGTCTGTTTGTCTCTTTTACTCACTCACTGTTAGCTTGTTTCTCTCTCTCTCTCTCTCTCTCTCTCTCTCTCTCTCTCTCTCTCTCTCTCTCTCTCTCTCTCTCTCCTAGGTTCTTGCAGCATGTGTTCAGAGCAGCTTCACACCATGAGGACCACAGGAAAGCATGTTGAATATTATGAAGGAAAGTGTAAAAAAATCAGCCATTTTTATTGCAAGTCTGAATTTCAGGCCAAAAAATGAAGAAAAAAGTTACAATGTTTTACTGATCAGGAGTGAATGTAGCCACACCATCCATGGCGGGGACAGCAATGCTTCCTGAAAACAATAACATGGTGGCACAGAAAACACAGGGCGCCACTAGGCACTTGAACACGAACCAGCAAACACCCAGGCCGGCGCACCCCCTTCCGACACCAGCAACATGGGGGTGGAGAAGGGGGACACCGCTAACAGAGGTTTGGATGCAACACACCTCAGCCAACACACAAAGCACATTCGCTCAAGCTCGGCACAGACAGCAATGCGGGCAGGTGTGAGGCACAGTGGGGCATGCAGCGTCCAGGCAGCAGGCAGCGCGCACTACACGGTTCCACAGACCATGCATGTTTCACCCGTGGTCATAGATTATACATATGTACACATTGCTTTTCCTTCAACAGTAACCTTTGACCAATCACCAATTGCAAGGAAGGAAAAATCTGTTGAGTGACAATTTTGTATCCTTAGTTGTTTTGTCATTTACTGTACGTAACTGCATCATTGTGAAAAGATTCTCATGTAACTCAAAGGAAATTTTACAGTGAGAAAAGTTAACCGGGGCAACAGTGGCTTTGATACATTACTTTGAGGAGGCGACAAGGAAGCTTTGGCACCAGGAGAGATACCAAGAGCAGAGAACAACAAGTCTGCAGAAAGAATTAGCCACCACCATAAAGAAAACTGAAACAATAAAAAAAAAAAAAGGTGAGGGCGGCATGCAAACTGGCAACTTAGGGGGCAGTGGAGCGGGGAGAACCCTTGTGGCGAGTGATCCCTGTGTGGGAGACGAGGGGCACGAGAGGGGGAGCTCTTTGGGGTGGGGAGAGAGCTCACGAGTGGGAGTGGGAGCAGGGAGAGGCAGGAGACCACGCTAAGGTCGGGGGAGAGAGAGGGAGTGGAGTCTGGCATGAGGACAAACCACGAAGAGAGGAGAACACTGACTGACTTGCAGAGTATCACAGATGGAGGTGGGAAGTGTTACACAAGACTGAAGTGTTTGGAGAGTTTACTGTGACGCACTGTTCCCCTTGAGGTGAGCTGAACGGGACAAATAAGGGAAAAAAGGAAAAAAAGGCAGCCATATATATATGTATTCTCTATAAAAAGATGAAGAAAAAAATAACTAGTGACAGCAAATTGTCACAAGAACAGACATAGTGTGAAGACAGCTTACATTATCTTGCTTAATGGAATAAACACAAAATAATGATATTCAAAGAATGCAAAACTCATCACAAAGCTGCTTGACTGGTACTTTAAAAGCTTGTTTGACTCTATTCTCTCTCCTCTTCATACTTATTCTTTTGTAGCATTATTGTTCACAAGGCAAGTCCCGCGTCCAGGGCAATGAAAACACTCGTCTTTATTTCTGTAAGCATGATATCTATGATGGCCGGGTGACAGTTGTCTGGAAGTCAGCAGAAAATGTAATTAAAAAGGTAATTACTGTGCAAACTAAAGTCATGAATGAGAAAAGAAAATGTAATGTGGTCTCTCTCAGGTGGACTAAAGAGACAGACAAGGCAAGCAAAATTTTGCTAAGCTCCGCAAACAGTGAGAGGACGAGTCATGAGTGGAGTACTTCAAGAGGGAGGGAATAACAGTTTACTGCAAACACTGCTACTAACTGGACACAAGCAAAGGCCAAAGGTCTCAGGTGACGAGGGGCAGAAGAGACTACAAGTCTGGGCTGAGGGATCAGTGACTGCAAGGGACGCAACACGGGGAGACCAAGAGATATGAAACCAGGAAGGCTAAAGAGACCGAGGATGCTGAAGAATAAATCCCAATATTTCTCTCTCCAGATTGCACAGAACCGAGTGAGTCATTGAGTGAAGCAGTATTACATACGAGTAGTATAGCTGGTTATCAGTACTCATTAGTGACAGCAATGGAAAGATTATATAAATGACTAGCAAGCAAACACAATGACTGAAATCAGAGTGAAAACAAATGAGTGTAGAAAATACATTCCTCCATGCACCAAAACAAGTGACTATGGAATCCAGATCAGAGTTTAACATGTCTCCTATGAGGTTATCAGCGAAGGCTATGATTAAACGGCAGTGCAAATAAGGGTTGATGCTGTTAACTAAGAATAAAGTATATCATACAAAGTTGCCAGCTAACTCGATCTGAAAAAACTGTAATTCGACAAAACAATAATGAAAAAAAGAAAACTAGAAATATGCACCAAGAAAAAAAAGCAAAAGAAAAAAAACTTGGAATAAGAGTTTTGTTCTCTTTCTAAACGTGCTTTTGTTTGTTTTGGTTAATCTTACCTCGGGTGGAAGTAGTTCCATAAAATACTGTGCGCAGCACGAAGAGAAAGCTGCGGTTAACCCATACATTCCCACGACTACTACAAGCTAACGAGAACCATGACATCATTGCCTCGAGCGTACCAGCCCGCCTCCTGCTGCCGCCCACCATGCCCTCCCAAGGCTGAGGTGCAGACAGGGACTGAGGGAGCACACGGTGTGGCCAAACAGCCAGACCGGACTCTGTGTTAAAACTGTTAAGACTGCCTTGGACTCCCATTATAGGTCACATTCTTGGCAAAGCAAACTCTTTACGTTCAGATATTATTACAATGAATTCCAACATGCTCCTGGAATTACAATGTACGGCAAGGATATTTTTGTCCGTCAGCAAGTATTTCACATTACAGGACCTTTGAGTGGTGAACCAGCAGCGGGGCACGAGTCAGGACAAGAGGAGTTACCTGTTCTAAGAGGCGGCTCGGTACGCAGGGGGGCGGGATGAGAGGCACAACATGGTACTTGTATCCTGCTCACAAATTAATGCATCCAACACGGGTACCCCATACAACTCTGCTAAGCTGGTACTCTGCTTGGGCGGCCACCTGCAGAGTACCTCAACACTACCGGTACCTAAGGCGGGTCACAAGGCCTCGCTCTCAAGTCCTCGGGGCGCCAGTGTACTCAGGACAGGGAGGGGGGGGAGGAGGGGAGGGGGAAGGGGAGGCAGCACCGCCGGGCTCACCACACCCCCGACACGGTGGCGTGAAGCCCAGTGATGTGTGGTACTGGCTTCACCCACCCGGCCCGACAGAGTTGCGGGTGAAGCCAGCGGTGCGGCGGTACACTCTTGCACTCGGGGCTTGAGGATGCGAACCACAGAGGTCACCCGTGAAACCTTCCACGAAACAAAACCTTGACCTCTGCACGTGGTCACCTCCAGGGCCCCGTGTGAGAGAGGCGGCCACTGTAGGTCTGCAGGTAACATGCTCAACCCAGGAGTCCCAGCAGTCACCGGGACCCTCAAACTGAACACGGCAGAGACCAAACACCAGATTTTGTTTTCCACGAGGCTTGGCGGGCGACCCCTGGACCCATTGTCTACCACAGTCTACTGCAGCAACACAAACGTGACTACGCCTCAGCCGTGTCACACCCATAACAAACGGCGTTTTGAAGTACAGTTACTACGCTAGTTTTGTAGCCACCCAGCGCCAGACAAACACAGACAACTTCCAGATGGTACGCGTGGGATGCAGTACAGTGATAAAAATACTTTATACTTTGAAATAGTATCATCCTCCAGTAAAAAAAAAAAATATTAATTCTAGGTTATATGAATATAATGTATTTTATTTTTAAATTTAAGAATAGGGAAATGCTTTACATGTCAACCTTAAGGAAAAGAATAATAAATCCTATGGTAACATTGAAACCTGGAGCCTTTTACGAAAAAGGAAACAGGAAGAGCTGAGATCAAAACAATGAATGAATGGAGTTGGTGTGATGGTTGGCACCATTATGAAGGCATTGAAGGTGAGTCATGGTTAGCTCTCAGTAACAAAGAACACTTCTATTTGATTATTACATAAAAATTTAAAGAGAGAAGTCAGGAACGTGAGATGAACCAATGTCAGTGACAATTGTTGTGCGAACTGATCATTGCACACTTTTTGGAATACATTGAAGATCCAGGACAACCAACAACATTTACTCCTACTGGTACATGAGACTAAATATTGAACAACTGTCATGGACAAAGAGCAAGTGCAACTCTTGGACTGAGGTAAAGCGTGTGTTCAATGTATTCTACTGACATAAAGACTCCCAGTGGTCCGGCACCTCTGCTTACCTCTTGTTGAAGGCCTCGGATTTGGTGTAGTGCTGCAGCGAGTCGTCCTCAATCAGGAACTTCATCTTCTCGAAAAACGAGGCGGTGGCGGCGGGCGGCTGTTTCCGGAGCAGCAGGTCGATGGGGGAGGAGGCTCGGGACATGCACAGCTGGGACCCGTTGCAAGCGATGTGGTCACAGCACTCGGGGTCCTCGCAGTCCTTCAGGCCGTCTGTGGGTGGGCAGGAAAAATGGGGACACACGTAGGGTTGAACTTAAGGTTATCCAGAGACTGTGTTCTGCTGACTGTGGGAGGCTTGGGCTGCTGAGCTAATCTAAAGGCTCTGGCTGCAGAAGAGGAAGATCTAATGGTATTGGATTAAGATCAAGGAAATCTAATGCTCCTAACAAGGGAAGAGAGAAGTTTAGTGGTATCTTGATTGGAGAAATGAAAGAAATTTTTATGACGTACCTAGACAAAAGAGAATGTAATAGTATCTATCGAGAGAAGAGAGAAATCTAACGGTATCCTGGTTGGAGAAGAGTGAAATGCAATGCTCCTAACCTTTGTCATTGTCCTTGTCGTCATTGCACAGAGTCTCAAGCATGGCGGAGCAGTCAGGGCCGTCCCACCCGTTCTCGCAGCTGCACGACCAGATACCGTCCTCGCCCCTAGCGTTGCAGGTCCCGCGGTTCCGGCAGTTCTCTGGGCAGCCCGACAGAGTACAGTGGCGGCCGTTCCAGCCTGTCATACACACACACGTCCCGTTCTTGCACTGGCCGTGTTCGTTGCACCTGTTGGGAAGAGTGTTGGTTCAGGATGGGGACAACGTAAAGGGACATAAGATGATGATGCAAGAAAATATAGGAAAATGCAATATAAAAAAGGAGAAACAAGGAGTGGGTTGATTTAAGAAGGGTGGACTTTAAACAACATAAGGGAAGCTATAAAGATGTGATAAAAAGAAAAGAAAGTAGTATCAAGTCAACTGAGAGAATACATGAAGATAAATAAAGCTGCCAGAAATCAGTTTGGTCAAGAACTTAGAAATAAGATCACAAGAAAAGCTGAAAAAATGTTGATGAAATGGAAAGATAGAGATTAATTACCTTTTGTCATTGTTATCACTACCTTTACTATTACTCGTATCATTATTATTATTACTATTATTATTATCACGATTATTATTATTATCATTATTATTATTATTATTATTATTATTATTATTATTATTATTACTATCATTATTACTATTATTATTATCATTATTATTATTATTATTATTATTATCATTATTATTATTATTATTATTATTATTATTATTATTATTATTATTATTATTATTATTATTATTATTATTATTATTATCACTATTATTAATATTATTATTATTATCATTATCATCAACATCATCAGCAATGTCATATATTTTTCGCTACTATTATAACCATTAACTACCTTTCACTATTACTATTACGATCACCACCGCTATTATCATTATTATTACCACCATTATCACTATCAATACAATCACCAATGTCATATAATTCTCGTTACCATTACAACCATTGACTGTAACTACCTTTCACCACCACCACCACCACCACCTCCACCACCTGTGCCGGGGAGGTGAGTGGCGGTAATTACACATCACATGACGCTAATGGCGGTGATGGAGACAAAACGTTCCCACACTGACACCATTTGTGATTTAATGCATGTTACCGAGCCGCCAAAATTTTGTAATGGGTACTTCACTGGCTGACCGAGTTACTGTGCTTTGTTTATTTATTTACCTATTTTTTATGCAAGAGGGGAAGACTGGACAAGAACAACAAAAACGATGGAACAGAAATGGAATAAAAATGAAGGTCTAATGAGATGTCAATACAAAAAAAAAAAAAAAAAAAAAAATGAGGAAAATAGACAAAAACGAAGAAAAAAAAGTATATTATTTGCTGAATGAATTACTATACCAGTATGAAAATGAATAAAAAATAGTCCCCCGCCACAAAAAAAAAAAAAAAAGGTATTTGGTGACCGAATTACTAGTGTATGTCGATAAAAGACACACAATAAAAAGAAAGAAAAAGAAATACAAAAAAACAATAGGGGTGCAAGATTAGACACACAAAAAAGAGGAAATGAGAAAGAATAAAAAAAGGATACATTTAATAGAAAAGTTAACTACAATCTTAACCCCTTCAATCTAATGGTGAGCTTTGCAATTCTTTACTTATTTTTTTCCTAAGAGCGAAAAAAAAGAAAAGAAAAAGAAAAAAACATGATAGTAAATAATAAAAACCCAGCCTAAATAAAATAAACGACTTTGAGATTAAAAAAAAAAAAGAAAATATCGTAAAGAAGACAAGATGACCAAGAAAGTAAAGAAAAATAAAGCAAATTATGGAAAAACAATAAAACATTCTAAAGATCGTTAGCAAAACAAGATAAAAAGCGAAAAATAAAGAAAAAAAGTAAAACAAAGTGAAATAAAGATAAGACGAAATAAAAAATATTCTAAATGCGTAAAAAAAAAGAACAATAAAAGAAAAAAAAAGCGAAACAGTGACAAAACAAAAACATTCTAAATACGTTACAATAAAGACCAAGAAAGAAAGAAAGTGAAATGAAATGAAATGAAAATAAAAAAGAATGAATCAAAAACTCTAAATACGTAAAATGAGACCAATAAAAAAATGAAATAAAGATGAAAACAAAACAGGACATTCTAAATACGATAAGAAAAAAAAATAAATAAAAAAGCGAAACAAAATGATAAAAACAACAAGAAATTTTAAATACGTTAAAATAAAGACTAATAAAGAAAAAAAATAGATGAAAACAAAACAAGAAAAAAACTATAAATACCTGAAAATATGAAAAAATAAAGAAAAAATCCAAACAAAGTGATAAAAACAAAATAAAAACAATCTACATAGGTTAATAAAATGACCAATAAAGAAAATAGCAGAATAAGAATAAAAAAAAAAAACACTCAAAACAAGACAATTTGAATACACTAAAAACAAACACCACCACATTTCCACACACTCACCTCGGGTCGCATAACTTTTCTGAGCAGTTGTCGCCTTTCCAGCCTTCCTCACATGTGCAGGCGTCATTTTCACACACCCCGTGCAGTCCGCAGTCCAGAGAGCAGGATTCTGACGGGAAAGCAGAGAAGGGTCACGTTCCCACAGTCACTCCCTCACCAAGAATTCTCAAGGTCACACACACGAGTTGAATTTGAAGGTCAGTGGTCAAGAATATTCGAAAGGCAAGCTGAATTCCAAACGCTTTCTTTCCTTTTTTTACTTGGTTTTCCTCCTATTCTTCTTCTTCCTTCTCCTCCTCCTCCTCCTCCTCCTCCTCCTCTTTAAAGGTTGTCATTTTTAAAGATGTGTTTTTTTAATCTATCCGTTATTTCTTAGTGTTTTTTGTTGTTTGCTATATAATACTAAAACAACAACAACAACAAAAAGGATGTTTGTATGTGTGTGTGAGAATGTGAGAGTGTATGCGCTGCGCTGTATGGGATTGTTGGCCTTTTACACACACACACACACACACACACACACACACACACACACACACACACACACACAACTTCCTCTGATATTGCATTCCACTGATGTATTGTTCTATTTTGAAAGCTATATTTCTACACATCCTTATCTCCTTTTTCACGTGTGTGTGTGTGTGTGTGTGTGTGTGTGTGTGTGTGTGTGTGCACGTATACGACTATCCTTATACCCACGGTACAAATACACACACACACACACACACACACACACACACACACACAAACATTAACTTACAATACAACATACACATACACGGGGGAGAAGATGGAAATGTTTACACGTTCACAACACATCACCCACTCACCCACCCTCACCCTCACCCTCACCCTCACCTTCCCACCTTCCCTCCTGCTAGTGCTATTACCTCTCCATCTCTCCCTCCCTTCCCCCGCAGAGGACGAGCCGCTACAACACGACACCTTTCGCCCCATGAGTTACGTTCCTCACTGGGCGGGGGACAAAGTTAATAACCTGGCGAAGGCGCGAGTCCTGCACGCCTTGGCTCCGCGTTATTAAATTCCAAGTTGTCTGAAGTAGCGTCCAATGGTGACACTTCCTGCTCAATACTCGCTTCCCGGAGACTTGAGCTCGAGGAGGAAGAAGAGGAGGAGGAGGAGGAGGAGGAGGAGGAGGAGGAGGAGGAGGAGGAGGAGGAGGAAGAGGAGGAAGAGGAAGAAGAGGAGGAGGAGGAGGAGGACTAAAAGGAAGAGAGGAAGGTAAGGAAAGGACAACTAGAACAAGAAGGAGGAGGAAGGAGACAAGATGACTAAAGAGAGAAGGCAGAAGAGAAGGAGGAGGAGGAGAACTAAAAGGAAGAGAGGAAGATAAGGAAAGGACAACTAGAACAAGGAGGTGGAGGAAGACAAGACAACTAAAAGGAGGAGGAGGAGTAGGAGGAGGAAGAGAAGGAGAATAAGGTGGAGAAAGAGAATGAGGATAACTAAAGGAAGAAAACAAAAACGATGACTGAAAGGAGGAAGAGGAGGAGGAGGAGGAGGAGGAGGAGGAGGAGGAAAAGGAAAGGACAACTAGAACAAGGAGGAGAAAGAAGACAAAATAACTAAAAGGAGGAGGAGGAGGAGGAAAAAGAGAAGGAGGTAGAGAAAGAGAGTAAGGATAACCAAAAGAAGAAAACAACAACAATGACTAAAAGGAGGAGGAGGAGGAGGAGGAGGAGGAGGAGGAGGAGGAGGAGGAGGAGGAAGAGGAGGATAACTAAAATAAGAATAACGACAAGACGAGAAGGATGAGGATGACGAGGAAGAGATAGAGGAGGAGGACAGCTACAACTAAAAGGAGAAGGATGAAGAAGATGACAAAAAAGGAAGAGAAGGAAAGGGAAAACATCAATAACAAAAACAAAGAATAAGAAAAGAACAACTATAATTAGAAGGAAAACAAGATAAAGACGATGGGGAGGAGGATGAAGCAAAGAAGAAGCAGGAGAAATAAGGCAAGGCAAGGTTAAACAGAAAGGAATCGGAACACCTAAGTTATCAGGAAGCTGCAGTGAGTAGGGGTAGTGGCATCTAGCGGCCAAAAACACAAGTTCCTATCCCGTCACGCCAGTGCTCTTCAAACCTCCCATCACTGCTAGATAAATTGTTCCCTTTAACATTTAGAACTTTTTAGACACTTTTTTTTCTTTCCTTGTGCTGTATTGTAGAAAAAAATTGAGTTAACTTTCTGTTTTCTGTTTTCCTCCAGTGTCTTCATGTCTCCTAACAATGTAGAAATTTTGCTAATCTATCACTAGAACCGTAACAAACAACCTTAGAAAACCCGTGTAACTTCGCCTCGCCTATTTTCAAAACCAACAAAGATGACTAACCAGATTCGTTAGTGTTTCTCCTGTCAATAACGTAGAAATCTTGTTAATCTATCGCTAGAACCGTATAAATAGTCTTAAAAACTTTAGTAACTTCATCATTGGCCTGATTCTTTATGTAGTGTTTCTTCTGTTAATAATGCAGAAATCATGTTAATCTCTTACTACAATAAAAAACCATTCTTTAAAATCTCACATGTCTTCAAGCATAGCCTTTTCAATGTAGGGTAGATACATCGCGGAATTGTTTGAGAATATGATCCTTAATTTAATAAAGTAGAAATCATTTCAATCTCTCACTATTACCATAGAACATACTCAAGTGAACATACATACTTTACTTTATCAATGTAGTACATACTTTATCAATGTAGTACAGATGCAGACGCGGAAGTGTTTGAGAATATGGTCCTTAATTTGATGGATGATACCTGACTACAACGCGCGCTACAACCGTGACAAGTTTCTCTTCCTTATTAGTGCGCGGCGCCATTACCGTGGGAATGCTTTGCCATTATGCTGTGCAGCGAGGTGTTTGGGGCACGTCCAAGGTGCGGCGCGGCGACACTCACGCTGGCTAATTGGCGAGGCGGCTCCTGTATATTGACGAGGCTTCCTGC